>NW_011888827.1:7514732-7523262 GCF_000151845.1 Pteropus vampyrus
GGAACCTTGTGGCTAAAGTGAGATTCTTAATCACTTCTCACTCTCTGCCCTTCATAGATTTCTTTTATCAGCAAAGGGGAAGTTGAGTCATCGGTCAAGGGGGCGGACTTGGAAATCTAACCGCAGAATTCCCAGCCCAGCTCCACCGCTGGCCAGCTGTGTGACCTGGCCCACGTTTATGTCTCTGTTTTTTTTTTTCTTTTCTCATCCATAAAATGTGGTTGACAATAATACCATCCACCGCCACTGGGTCATTAGGGTTATATGAGCCAGTTTAAGTAAGGAACTTAGGTCGGAACCTGGCATAAGGCTAGCACTCTAAACTTAGAAAAGAAAATGTCCTCAAGAGAATCGACCTTGCGAGAGAGGCTTTGTCATTTTTGCTTTGGCCTAGAAACCTCTTTGTTGAGGCAGGCGCGAGGAGGCCCAGGCTGCCCAGATGGGGCAGGTAAAATGGCTCCGTGACAACCCTAAACCTGGTACATACCAAGGCTGTCAGTTTCCTACCAGCTTCCAAACAAAGTATTCTGAAAATGAATGATTCAGGAATTCAGATTAAAGACAGAGAGAGACTTTGTGTCAGTATTTTAATTCCAAGAAACTGGAAATATCGAGTAACTATTACTTAAATGCTTTCTCCTGAAGCCATCGAGGAAGGTAGGCAAATAAAAAAACAAAGCAACAGAGAATGCCACCCCCCGGACCGTTATGCTCGGCTTCTGAAATGCAGTCTGCCTTTCCCCCTTAACCTTCATTTCCCCACTTCTAGGTCTGTCCTTGGAAAGAGTGAGAGATACAAACATCTGTCTCTCAAATCACGTTTCAGATACGACAGTTCTCTTTTTCCCAATGGATCTCTTCTACTACCTGTTCTCCCCAAATAATTTCTTCTCTCCTCAACTCTAGGTCTTCCTTCAAGCCCCTCTGTGCCCGAAGAAAGTCCCGGCCCCTAAGCCCTCATCTCCTTGTTGAATGAAAATTATTACTACCTTTCTTTCTTAAAAAAAACAAAAAATTATTAACATTGGTTAATAACATTATGTAAGTTTCAGGTGCACAGTTTTATAAGACATCATCTGTATATTGCTTTGTGTGCTCACTGCCCAAAGTCTCCTCTCCTTGACCGTCAGGTGTTTGGCCCCCCTTAACCCTCTTTGTCATCCCCCTGCCCCTTCCCCTCTGATAACCACCATACTGTTGCCTGTGTCTACGTGTTTATTCATTGGTTGCTCTGTTTTGTACCCCACATAGGAGTGAAATCATATGGTTCTTGTCCTTTTCTGGCTGAGTTATTTCACTTAGCATGATACTCTCAAGATCCATCCATGTCATCGCAAATGGCAATATTTCATCATTTTTTATGGCTGGGTAGTGTTCTGCTGTATATATGTACCACATCTTTATCCAGTCATCCACCCAGGGACACTGAGGTTGTTTCCGTGTCTTGGCTATTGTGTCACTGTCTTTCTGACTCACTTCCCTTAGCAAGCTTTGCTGATGAAGCATATATTCCTTATCATATTTATAAAACTTTTTTCCTTATAATTTCGAGTGGGTATTTACTTTATGTCATGCGCCATGTCTGATGTCTCACATGCATTATCACATTTAATTTCCACAGCCACCCTGTGAGGTAGGAATCATTGTTATCTGCACTTTGATGACAAGAGCGAGGCTTACAGGTGTAGGGTCACCCGCCCTCAAGTGGTAGAGCTGAGATTTGAATTCGGGAGTCTGACCACTAGGCTGTATTTATTTTAAGCTGGCCTTGCCTTCATAGCTCCACACTGAGAAGCTAGAAATTTGTTTTCTCCTTTTTACGTGTCATGCCCAGGTTGACCCCTTGGGTGAGGGGCTGTGTCAGATGGGCACGTCCCGTACCCTGGGTCAGTGCGCCTGTGCTTCAGTCCATCTGCCTCTCTGTCTCTCCTTCCGGTGGTGTCCACTGGCACCTGCTCTAATTCATTTGCTCATTTCACTCTCTCAGGGCATGCTGTTCCTCCACAGGAGCCTGCTGGGGTCCCATGGCAACCTGAACCCTTCCACCTGCCTGGCGGATGGCCGGATGCAGGTGAAGCTGTCGGGGTTCGCGCTGTGGGAACTCGAGTATGGCCAGACATACAGAATATATAATGAGAAAACGGTGGACTGCTCAGGTAAACACGAGCAGGTCTCACACCTGCTCACTCTTGGTAGAGCAGTGAAGGGCTTCCTCTCCCCATCCCTGCTTCCTCATACCTGTGTGCACAGGTACCTGCAGGTGGGCCTTCCTCTGGGGCTGGCGGCATGTAGCTGCTCTGTCCACCCAAGGAGACAAGAAAAAAATAGCCCCCACAGGTGGTGTGAGTCCCTAGTGTGATGTCTGAGTTAGGAGACTAGTTCCCACTTTGGCTCAGCTGGGCGACCTGAAGCCAGTCGCTGTCCTTCTCTGTAGTCTCCTGTGCCCCACAGCATCTCCCTACCTTCTCAGTGTAGAACGATGATCTGCCAGGCCCTTTAAAGGTGACGAGTTCAGTAGTTGTCTGTCATCTCTGGTTCCAGTATCACTTGAGAAGCTTTTAAAAATGTGTAGGCAGCTGGGTCCCACCCCATATAACTGAATCAGAATATCTGAAGGTGTGCTCTGGGCATTGTGTTGTTTTTAAAAGCTCCCAAGTGATTCTGGTGTGCATTTCAAGACAGGACCCACCAGCTGGAGTCCAACCCTCCTTTTTATATGGGCCTTGCTACATGTCCAAAGCTAATTGAGCCTCACCTAGCACACACCCGGGCCCTGTCGAGCCCAGTGCCTTCATCCCAGACCACCTCACTGCACATGGCTGGCAGTTTTGCTGAGTGTGTGGGGAGATTTCCGTAACAGGAGATAGGGTGGCGTCTCATAGAAAAGCACAAAGGGGGCTGATTTTGAAAACCTGCTAATAGCCACCCTGCTTCATCCCCCAGTACATTTTCTTTTAATGATTATATACTATAATAACATAAAACTATACACCGTACTGCAAAAAAAAAAAAAAGAAAAAAAAAGAAAAAAGTAGGTACATGAAATATCCAATAATCCAAAATAGACAAATCTGTAGACACAGGATGTGGACTGATGGTTTTGTTTGTTTCTTTGTTTAGGCGAGGCAACCCTTGGTCGACCTCACAGATTGCAAGGACCTTGTCAGTTTACAATCCCTTATTTTTTATTTTTTATGCCTACAGCACCTGGTCTTCCTAGGTGACCTCCCATCCAAGTACTAACCAGGCCCGACCCTGCTTAGCTTTCGAGATCAGATGGGATCGGGCTTCTTCAAGGTGGCATGGCCGTAGGGACTGATGGTTTTCAGGGGCTGGGGGTAGAGGAAGACAGAGATAAACTGCTGGATGGATATGGGATTTTACTTTGGGGTGAAGGAAATGTTTTGGAACTAGATAGAGGTGGGGGTTGCACGACATTGCACATGTACTAACTGCCACTGCATCGCTCACATTAGAAATGGTTCGTTTTCTGTTATGGAGGCAGAAGAGAACGGGGAAAGGAAAATGAAAACCACCTGTGATTGCACAGCCATGAGTTAACCGCTGTTTACACGTCAGTGCTCGTCCGTCCTGATTGTTTTCTCCATGTTCGCACACGCAGACCCCTGTGCGCCCTTTCAGTCAGACCCCGTCAGGGCTGACGTCGCAGGGGCCGGATGCTTCCATCGCTCCCCAGCTCCCCTGGGATGGAAGACATGGCTTTCCAGTTCCGCCCAGCAGCTCTCTCCCTCCATGCCGATGACATGTTTTGCTTTGTGGAGCTCTACTGCATGGCCCTCCGAGCTGCTGCGGCTCCCAGAGTCACCCTGGTCAGCTGCCCCAAAGGGAAACGTTTACAGCTTGGCCATTCTGATGAGGGAGCTGCTCCACCCTCAGGACCGCGGGCCTTTGACGGCCGTGATGAGACAATAAGGCTGGGAGCATCTCCTCCGCCGGCTTGGGTCAGCAGGGTGAGCTTGTGCTTGTCCTATTGATTGTTTTATTAAATGTTTATTTGTTTGCAATTTATGTCATTCTTATTTTTTCTTTTTGAAATTCATGTTAAAAAAAAGACAGGTGCAGTTTGGTAAAAAAAAAAAAAAATCAAGCAAGAAACTCAGAATTACATCATTTAGTCTATAACAGCAGCCAGATCCTGTTAGAAAATGAGTCAGGACATGTTGCTTGTCTACATCACATCCTCCCTTGGCCTGCCGTTTGGGGAGTGATGAAAACTAAGTCCTCACAACGGCCCTCAAGACCACCGAAGGCCTCTAAACTAGCCTCAGCGACCTTCTATATTTGTATCCGGGCACCGCCATATTAAATTGCCAGAAACCTGCTGGCTCAAAACAACAGAAATTTATTCTCTCCCAGTTCCAGAGGCTAGAAGTCAAAATCAAGGTCCAGCAGGGCCGTGCTCCCTCCAGAAGCTCAAAGATAGATCGGTTCTTTGCCCCTTCCAGCTTTTGGCGGCTGCCCCGGCCTTCACGGGCTGTGGCCACATCGCTCCAGCCTCGGCCTCCATCTTCACCTTGCCACCTCCTCTGAGTACCTCCCTTCTGTCCGTCTCACATGAGGACATTTGTCATTGGATTAGGGCTCACCTGGATAATCCAAGGCGATCTCCGGGACCCAACTTACTTAATTCTATCTGCGAAGACCTTATTATTATTATTTTTATTCCTTCTCCCCACCCCCCAAATAAGTCAGATTCTGGAAATTAGGACATGGACATATCTCATTGGGGATCATCATTCCTACTTTAGCTACAGCCACCACACCTTCCTAATTGCATCTCCCGTGGCTCGCTCCATTCAATCCTGCTGGACACCTGGATGCGCCAGACATGTCCCCACCCCAGAGCCTTTGCACATGTATTTTCCTTCACCTCATATTTGCACATACGAATTTGTCTTCTTTTGTCTCAGGGCTGTACGATATATGTGTATAGTCCTTTCCGGGTTTGCTGATCTGTACCTCTGGGAGAAGCCGTCTTAACGACGGGAATAGAGTCATTATGGATAGTTCTTTTAGTATTTAGTCTTATCATCTTAGTCATTTCAGAAGTTACTTAACTCAGCACTCTCCCTGCACCCTTTCGGTGAGGGTACGTCATGCGTTTGTAATGCAGTTAGATTCTGTTGTCACAAGTCTGCATTCTATCCTGGGGTCGTCCACTCTCCCAAATGATCTTTGTAAACATTAGCGTTCTTTCAAGTTTACTCTTTCTGCTGTAAAGCTCTATGGGTTTTGGCCAATAGGCAGTATCATGTATCCACCATTACAGTATCATACAGAATAGTTTTGTCTCCCTAAAAAAATCTCCGTCCTTCACCTATTCAATCCTCTCTCCTCCCCAAACTCCTGGCAGCCTCTGGTCTGTGTTCTGTTTCTATAATTTTGTCTTTTCTGGAATGTCATATTAACAGAATCAAACAGTACATAGCCTTTTCAGACTGGCTTCTTATACTTAGTAATATACTTTTAAGATTTATCGTTGCACCTACAGTATTTTATACCAAAACACGTCATACATTGTTCTCAAAATATTATTTCTTTTCCAAAGCCTAGTTAGACTGTTTTACACACTTTGGTAGGGGCCAATGTGGAAATGAAAGAAAGTAGGTTTACCGAGGTGGACACAGGGCAGAACATGATGGTTAGTTACATTTATTATTTGTTAAAATATCTCTTACATAGCATATTATATGAAACACAAAACTGGATAAAGCACACTTTGGGGATTTCTAATAACAAATGCTATACACTACTGAAATCATATGGAGACACGCTTCACGTTAAGAAAAGTTCTATTAGAAAAAAACTTAATCTAAAAACAGATTAATCAGGGAGTACTTATATGATTTACATGAAAAGTCTTCATTTTTCCAGGATGGTTCAGAATATTTCTTATAAAATATTCAGATTTCTCTTGTAAAATATTCAAATCCTAATCCATTCAATTTACTGGGAAATTCAGTTTACAAATTTAAGGGCACATGTGTTCAAAGTGAAGAGTACCAAACAGCACGGAGTCCAGACATTTGGCTCTCTGAACCCAAAATGAATTTCAGGAATCGTCAGCTGAATCAGAGACTCCTTGGCCTCTGTTCCACTTGGACCTTCCCTGTCAGAGGAGAAGGGCAATGAAAAGATCGCGGTTCTGGTGAGGGCATGTCGGGATGAACCTCCAGGGAAAAGGCCCACGTTCCCTTCCATCAAGAAGATTTTACGAAAAGCCAGTCCCAAAGGGTGAGTTAGGTGTGGAACAGGTATTTTCTCCTGACCATTTAACTCTTAGAATTTTGCCGCTGCCTGATTGGGGTTGGCTCTGTGTGGCTTATTTGCTTTATTCACTCATTCTCCCGTCCATTCTCTCCTCCATACGTGCATTCCTCCATTCCTTCCTTCATTCATTCATCGCATATGCACTCAGTGCTTACCACATGCAAAGCACCGTGCTACGTGCTGGTGGAAATGGAGTGATACATTCTCCCTTTATCTCATCAATGTTACAGAAATAGCTCCGAGACATTTGTATGCCCTTTACCCCTCTTTTTCCAGTCCAGACATCACTAATCAATCAAGATCCTCTTTCCCAGGGAGATGTGACATGGCCTCAGAATCAACTAGGGTTGAACTATGCCATAAAAAATGATTCACCGACTTTAAAGTAGGTTATTCACTTAAATTATTCATGCCTCTCAAATAATTTTTCCAGTAGTAACTTGCTCCAAATCGGGATAATTGTATCATCTCTTGTCACATTGAACATAGGAAGGCACAGCCACATTAGAAGTAGCTTGAGCTGGTGGAAGGGGCCCTGTGCTGGGAGTCAGGTGTCTACTCCTAATCTGGCCATTTTGCTAGGCATTCTCAACACGACGGTCCTGTATTCTGCATTTTCCATATCAAAACAGTTTTAAATGGTATGTTTCAGGTCAGTTACTATGTCATGACTTTTACTCAGATAATATGGTCCCCAGTTTTAAGGCAAGTTTACCTCCCATCCGAGCCTCAGTCTCCTCATTTGGAAGACGGGGAATTTAAATGATTTCTCTGAAGATTTAGAAGGGCCTCTTATAGCTTTTTTTCTGAAAAGAAATGATGTTGTCACCTGAAAAGAAAAGGATGACCTGTCCTGAAACCTACGGTTCTGATTGGCCGGGACGATGGTATGAAGCATGCTGGGAAGTGGGGAGGACCAGCGAAGGCCACCATTTGTTGAGTGCCTGCTGGGTTCCTTTGTACCCATTATCTCCCTGAATCCTTAGAACAACCCTGCAAAGTATGTCTTAGCATCCTCCTTTTCCAAATGTAGAAACTGAGGTTCAAAGGAGTAAAGGGGGTAGCTCAGGATCAGAGCTGGTGAAGGGCGGGCTCTGTCCCGCCACATGGCGTCATCGCCATTGTCATTTCACTGCTGTCCTTTGGAAACCTTGAGAGTGAGACATGTTTTCTTGGAATGTATAGTTGGAAGTTGTACTCTACTGTGGCCTTAAAGTTCTTGGAAAAAGACGTTAATATCTGTGTTCTTTTAAAACCACGTGAACATACTAGACAGTATGGTGAGCGAGCTGGAGGTGTACACCAATCGCCTGGAGGAGGTGGTGGAAGAGAGGACCAACCAGCTGATGGCAGAGAAGAGGAAAGTCGATAAGCTTCTCTCCACAATACTTCTCAGGTATTGCGGAGCAGTGGGGGCGTTGACAAAGGAACCCACGAAGCTACAGCATTGCCTTCTAAGAATCCCCAAAAGGGAAGAATATTTTCTTTGTTCTTTTCTTAAGAGGACATCAAGTTCTTCTAAAGTGGATCAAGCAATTTGCATGCAATTTAGTACACCCCGTTACGGGAGATAGAGGCAAAGCTCTCCAAGTCCTCAGGAAACGAGGGGGTACTGTCTTTTACAATAAAGATGGTGGCTGCAGCAAAGGAGACCGAACACCAGATGGCGCTCTAGTCCCATGAGTCTGGTTAATTGCTAACTTCCCAGGATTTTCAGATTGTACTCCAAAACCTTTGCACTATAAAATATGTACCCATGACTTTAGATTCAAGACTTCTTTCTTTTTTGGTTCTATTTTCACCTGTTCACTCTGTAAATACTTGGCAGAAGCATCTGCTGTTGAAATTTCTTCACCCTTCCTATTCGTCTTGATAAAAGAAATGGTTCGGGGATTTGGATGTATTGCTGCGAGATTGATTGATTAAAGCAAATGTATTGATTTAGGGAATCAGTGAACGCTTACATTTGCTTCTACATCTGCAGGCCGAGTCTTTATAATCAAACTCTATAACCAATAGAGGAAAATGAAATAGCCTCAGGAAAAAAAAATATTTTTGTAAAGGCATTTATGTGACCTGGTGGTTTCCCCACCCCCAGTTTATATCCACCAATTAAAATCTCTCTTTAGAGAAAATGCAGGTGGAAGAATGAATGTCAAACAAATCTCTCCAGATGATGGATTTTGTTTACCAATAACCTAACCCAGTAAAGCAAAAGGATCTACCAGGTGACTTTGTA
>NW_011888827.1:7524632-7606248 GCF_000151845.1 Pteropus vampyrus
GGTAATGGGGAAAGGTGGGCTAGAGGAAGTTAGACTTGCGTACTTGTTGACGCCGTGTAATGGCAGGGTCACCAGGAGACAAAGGTATTCTTACTGCTTGGCTAAAGCAGTCATTCTGCCTTTATCACATCATCTCTGGATTCTGCTAAAACACGAATGTATCTGGAAAGGGCTGTAAGTTTAAGCTTATGTTTGTCATTTATTCTCGGTTGTGAATGAGGGATCTGAAACCTAATTTTTTTAGGAGGATCAGGAGAGAAGAGGGCAGTGCAGATAGACTGGATATGTACATTTACACGTGTGCATAATGTATATACTTTGTATAATGTATATATATAAAAGAATATAAGAGCCTTTGTGTGGAACGAAGACATTTCAGTAATGGCTCCATATGATCCTTCAGGATTTACCCCATCATTACCCTGCTGCATGTCTAACTGGTTTTGAGCTTTGGTTGTCAAAATAGGGTTACTACCACTATCAGAATCCAGAGGAGGAAGCAGTGACCGTGGAGAAGAGGGCTCAGAGAAGGAAGGCTTTGTGGAAGAACCAGGACAAGAGCAAACTTGAGGGGATGCTGGAACTTGGATGGAGTGGAGGTCAGGGTGGTGACGCTCCAAAGTATGGGGCCTCAAAGCAGGCGTCAGTGATGAGGGGCCTTGGTCTCTGACCCCACCCCCACCCTCATGGAGGACACAAGGCCACTCTGTTACTTTATTTTCAGGTTGAAACCACTGGGGATGCATACATGGTGGCCAGCGGACTTCCCATCCACAGTGGAACCAAGCATGTGGACGAGATTGCCACGATGTCCTTGCATTTCCTCAGTGCCACCGTCCACTTCCAGACTGGGCACATGCCTGAGGAGAAGCTCAAGCTTCGGAATGGCCTCCACACAGGGAGACAACTCTGATGGCAGGTGGCCTTTTGGTCCAGGTATGGTGGCAGGTAGTTTTAAATTCAAGTCCAGGGTTCTAGGCTTTTAGGAACCCTGAACCTTAAGAAAATAAAAGGTCAAACTACCTTTGCATGCATATTTCTTTTCTTTCTTTTTTTTTTTTTTTTAGGTGAGGCAACCCTTGGTTGACCTCATAGATTGCAAGGACCTTGTCAGCTTACAATCCCTTATTTTTTAAGCCTATAGCACCTGGTCTTCCTAGTACTAACCATCCAAGTACTAACCAGGCCCGACCCTGCTTAGCTTCCAAGATCAGCCAGGATCGGGTTGTTCAGGGTGGCATGGCCGTAGACTGCCTGCATATTTCTAGTTAGCCAGCTTGCTTGGTAACAACAAGGACACACAAAGACTCTGAGGTGTTGGACCACAAATGAGGAAGAGACCCAAACCAGGACAGTTCTATTGAACTGCCTTTCTTCTACACCTCTGTGTCAGATGCCCTTTGATTTGTTCTGTGTTTTTATCAATCTCATGGGCAGGTGACTTGTGCAGAAGTCACCTGCACCTGGTTTAACGCTCTTTTGTCACTGTTTTGATTGAAATTCTTAATAATTTTCAAATAAGGGGGTCCCTTATTATCATTTTAGACTGGGCCCTGCAAATTATGTAGCCAGACCTGCTCCTGCCTGTCTCCCACGGCTTAATTAAAATAAAATCCGACTCTAATCAGAATGAGTTACTTTCATGTTTGTGCTGCTCCTGTTTTGTTTCTGATTTTTTGTACATCTTCAGTGCATGAATAACATTGTCATTGATTTCTTTCTTAGTCAGCTCGATTGTTGTAACAAAATAAACAAAATACCGTAGACCGGATGGCTTAAACAACAGACATTTATTCTCTCACAGTTCCGGAGATGGGGAAGTCTGAGGTCGGGGTTCCGGCATGACCGTGCGCCGGTGGGGCCCGCTTCCTGGCTTACAGACCTCCACCATCTGGCTGTGTTCACATGGGAGACAAGGGGAGGAAGCTCTGGTGTCTCTTCTTCTTCTTCTTAGGACACTAACCCCAGCATAAGGGCCCTACTCCCATGACCTCATCTAAACCTAATTATCTCCCCCAAACCCCACCTTCTGATACCAGCACAGTGAGGATTAGGGCTTCAGCATGTGAGTTTGGAAGAGACACACACATTCAGTCTATAACAATCGATGACGTCACTTTCCAACGGAAGTCTGTGGGTTCTACAGTTTGCCTCTTTGTAAACCCGAAGATCTATTGCCAAGCTTTGCCCTGAGAGGGCACTTCACACATACTTATTGAATTGCATTTGTCGACTTGAAGTGCATCGTGGAGTCCATCCCTTGGGACCTGCAGACTGGTTATTGCCCGTCCATTCTTTCCTTTTCAGGTCCTGTGGTGGCCGGCATGGTGGGAATCACCATGCCCAGATACTGTCTGTTCAGAGACACTGTGAACATGGCATCCAGAATGGAAAGCGGCACTTTGCGTGGGTATCACTTGCGGCAGTTTACAAACACAATATCGCTGTCCCTCTAGTCCACTATCGTTAACCAGAGGGTATTTTTAGAAGACCCATTTGCATTTCGTCCACTGGTTTCCAGTTGAAGGACAAGATCATTATCCACTTTAGACAATACCGATCACAAGCTTTGTAGAGGGTGCTTGGCCCTGTCCTCTCAATGGAGCTGTGTAGACACACATGACTGCCTCCTTTCAAGACTATTCATTCCAAATAGTCTGGCACATGTATAATAAGATCAGTTAAATAAAGAGCAGGAGTTGGCAAACTTTTTCTATATAGGGCCAGACAGTAAATATTTTAGGCTTTAGGGGGTCATAATTTCTGTTGCAACCACCTAACCTCTGTTGTGTGTGAAAGTGGCCTTTTATAATATGTAAATGATGGGTGTGGCTAGGTTCCAATAAAACTTTATTTGCAAACGCAGGTGGTGGGCTGGATTTGGCCTGTGGGTGGTAATTTACCCATCTCTGACATATTGTTTTGGTGCTGGAGAAGGGAATCTATGGCCAGGAACTCCAGGGGACATCGTATTTTTCGCTTCACCGTAATTTTACTGTGTTGTAAGACCTCTCTTTTTAGCTTGTAAGTAAAGATTTTAAGGATAAAGTTTGAAAGTGGAAATGCTGACGTAGGCTCCAAACCTGACTCGAGTCGCAGTTCTGGTTACGAACAACATTTTTGTATATGGCCCAGCTCTGGGGCCACCCCAGGAAGCCTGAGGAGCTCAGCTCACCTCCCTCCAGGCGAGTACCCGCTTGCACATGGAGTCAGTTTAGTTTTCTGATCCTAAACTGATCATATCAAAGCCTGAGTAGCAACCACCAAGTGTCAGCAATGCATGAATGGTTGGGGGGAGGATCCCAGCCATTTTAAGTGTGGGTCTTAAAAGTAGGGGGCCTCAAAGCGGGGAAGTTGTCTATGATTTGCTAACGAGAAGTGCTGGCAGCCCGAGATTTTGAGCAGTGTAGCGTTCCCTCTCCACAGCAGCCCTCCCCCCGCTGACATCTGTATCAGAGTGACAACCAAGGTGATAACAAGGCCGTACGGGTTTATGGCAGCTCTCCGCATTCACATCTCTCAGAAGGGAGGCTCCATTCCAGGCAAGGTAAGACCGGGCCAGCTGTACCCACCTGCCCCATTTGGGTCTCTGATGGAGGTACGGAGGAACTGAACGAAATCATTGAATCCTCTGGCTGCAGTGCGTGGGGACCCCTGAGGTCCACGGGGAGGTGCTCATGACGCCGGGTCTTGTTCCTTCAGAGAGGACTACTGTCCCCTCAAACAGTCACATGTGGAATCTACGATAAGAGCTTATCTCCCCCCTGGATTAACCCCCGCGGGATGCCTCTTTTCTCTTTGCCACACGGTCTCCTGGCTTCTGCTCGAACACCCCGGTCTAGTCTCCCACATGAGGCGACAGCACATACAAGCCCAGGAATCATAATGTCTGCTTTCCTCTGTGCCCCTCCTCCCGAGTCTAAAATGCCCAGGTAGAGGGGACAGAAACCCATCGGTTTGGGGCTACTAGGACCTTATCTCTACACATTTAAATGTTTTCCCTTTCCCTCTGCCTTCTCCTCCATCCTGGCCTTCCGTTGGTCACTGAAACATATCATGATGACTTTTCATCTTTCTGATAAACATTGTCTTTTCTGGGAGGCAGGATTCTCCTTTTGAGACTCTCTCAAGAAAATCTTGGCGATGTCACAGTGAGGGTGGTGGGTGGTGATTGTGACACTGGGTGTTCGGTGGGTGTGGGGATCCAGGAAAAGAAGCGAGAGGGAAGAGGGTGTGTCATCGACTCTCCCGTTTCTGACTCTGCTCCTGGTAGCTGTATTGATCAACTGACTTCAAGTAGAGGAAGATTTTTCTAGAAGGCAGCAGTGTAGACCTAGCTTTGAATCCTGTCCCACTACTTACTAGCTGTCTGATTTGGTGGCTTGGTTTTATCATCTGTGAAATAGGAATGGTGATAATACTGCCCTCCCAGGTGCTTCATCTGGGGCCCTACTCATAGTAAGAGCTCAAAAGTATTATTATTTCTTAAGATTGCCTGGCAACCAACTTTAACCTCCATCAGCCCTCATCCTTTAGGTCATTATTTACTGTCCATCTAGGCTTATCAGCAAAGTCCAAAGAAATCATCAAGTTTTCATGTATACTAAAGCCTTTCCTCTCTGAAGCAGCTCGTGCCCAGTAGCAACAGTTCTGGCTACAAACATTTCAGTAAGCAAACGAAGGAGACCCCAGTTGCCTGCTCAGAGGCTAAATGTCACAGGCAGCCCCTCCTCTGTGATTCAAAAGCCGTCTCCTTTGCCTCCCTCAGGGCAAAGGAGAATAAGCAACTTTCTGGTTGAAAGGCAAAAAAGACTTCACTATTCTACTTCTCGAATTTGCTGAGGAGGAAGCCAAAGTCCCAGAGAGCCTCTGAGGTGAGCATTTTCTTTAAAGATGTTTGTGGGGTCCCATGAAAGTCTGTGGGGAGCATTACATATACCATTTGGCTAGGTAGTTCTAGGGTCCTGAGTCAGTGGCCCAGTAGGGGAAGCCATCTAGCTGGCCGCCTCATCCTAGTACAGAGTTCTGTGGCCTGAAGCAACTAAGGAATTGGATGAGCTGTATATAGTGAACTCGTTTTCTGGGGGACAAGCGTTGGGCTGTCGCTCCCAGGCCTGCCAGGGAGCTTGCCCGAGCTGCCAGATATTTCTGGCTCATTAGCTTGTGAGTAGGCAGTGAACCCAATTTCATTCTGGGAGAACGGAAAGCTGGAGAAGGAAGTCTGGGGCCACCCACAGGTCCACCACCTTCCTTTGCAAGGTGGCCGTTCCCTAACCTTTCGTGCTTATTTTCCTTGTCGGCCACTCAGCCTGCAAGGAGAGAGAAACCCACCTCAGAAGGCATCTCAGGGATGTTTTTAGGATTTAAAGTTTTACCTAAGGTGTGAGGGAGTGATCACTGAAATCCAGTAGGACAAGGCCACTCTGAGCAGACAGGACCCTTGCAGACAGTCGCTGGAAGGCCTGGCTCCAGAGCTTCTGTGAGCACTGCAACTTCCAAATGGATAATGTCCCATTCTCAATTTATGGTTTAATTGCTTTCCTATCATCCATGGAGCAAATGATGTAATCAGGGCTTGACTTCTAAGTAGAAATTTTTGTTCATTTATGATGTGTTTAATATTTTTTGGTAATTTCCAGCAGACAATGATGAGCCCGTCCATTCTGCCATGAGCATTTCCTCCTTTACACAAAGAATAAGATTCCATGTTGTTTTATTCAGTGGTTCTTGTAATAGATTTACTAAACCACTAATACATTTACAGCACTTTTTTTTTATCCCTTGCAAGTCCTCACCTCTAGATTCTCTTCTGTGTGGCTGCCCCTGAATATGGCAAAGCCATCTGAATGACGGATCATATTTGAGACCTTTTCCTGTTGAATGTCTCATGACTGTAGAGGGGAAACCTAGCAGGACTTGGGAGGGTTTTCTTTTTTGCTTGATCACTGAGCTGCCTTTGTAGAGATATTTTTGAGCTCTGTACAGGGAAACAAATGACCTTTAGATGGGTCGAGAGCATTGAATACCAGATTTTACAAAAGGTTTGGCGGAATTTTTGCCTTTCTTCAGGAAGAAAGACAGTAATAGGGGCCAAGGGAAGCACTTTACAAAGGGTTCCCCGTAGCCCCTAAGTGTTCCTATCGGCAGTACGTTTCATTTGCCCAGAGGTAGGCAGCTGAAATCTAAGCCCTGCACAGACTCCATTTTCTGGACCACAATTTTATTTTAATTGTGATAGTCTCTGCACCTCTCCAAAGGCCTTCAGCAGCGTGGGCTGAAAGCTTTGACTGACGCTCGGAGGAGGGAAGGTAGAATGCATTTATATGAAGATGACATATAAATGTCATCTACCCCAGCATGGAGAGAATGGGACAAAATTTATCTTCTTGTGCCTCATAACTTCTTCCTTTGTTCGGCACCAAGGCTTCTGGGTCCCACACACTTTACTTCACCATGAAAGGGAATAAGGCAGCCTCTGCTGTGAAGTCTCTTAGAGAAATGGGCCAGTACCCATCCATCCATCCATCCATCCATCCATCCATCCATCCATCCATCCACATGAACATTTCATTAATTCAGGGAATATTTATTGAGCACTTACTCTGTGCCAGTTACCACAGTGGAGGATAGAAGGGAATATGAAACTTTCTATGATCTTTAGCTCTCAGTTTAGTTGGAGAGAGGAGGCATAAATAGTAGTAATGTAATATATTCAAGACTAATAGAGATATGTTCAAAAGTGTAGAAGTAACTAAGTGATCAAATATTGTTATATTAAAAGGGCATTAGAAAATGATACACAGATGTAGGAATGGGGTAGGATATAGCAACTGTCTCTTATTATCCCATCTTTGTAACTGTATGGAGTGTGTGTGAGTGTGTGCGTGTGCGTGCGCATGTGTCTGTCCTGGCCCACATGCTTACAGAAGTTATGTTCATATAATAAAAACTTTAATACTTCTGCCCTTTTTATTGAATATTTTAATATAAATATTTGGCATTCAACCACATACATACACATAAAACATATACATACATGTGCATACACACAGATATCACATGTGCACATATGCATGTATATATGTATTTACATGCATAGATATACATACGTATGTGCTGAATACAAACACATAAATCTATATTTATCTCTATCTCTACCTATACTTATACCTATATTTATATGTCCGTATGTCTATATGTCTATATATCTATGAATTGATCAATAGAGGTTTATGTGGTACGTGTACTTAGTATATATGTGTGTATAAATATATATTCATATCTAAAAGTATATATTTTTATAGTACTCAAGGTTTGAAAGAGTCTTTAGGGATGATAACCAAGAATTTTGCTAAGAGCAATTTCCTAAAATCTATATCCAGTATTTTTTTTCTATGCCAACCAAGGATACCTGAGGAAGAATATATTCTTTCCTCTTTCTCTAAATGTCTCTGTTATGTTTAGCACTAATGGGAATTTGCGAGAGAGAACTATTTGGAGAGTGTTTTCTCTTAACTCCTCAATAGAGAAGTCGTGAGACATGAAGATGGACCGAACGTCTTGGGACTGTTAGTTAACTTTAAGTCAAAACACATCTGGTTGCTGGTGAGAGACATTAGGGCTTTAGAGACAGAGGTGACCAAAAAGAACGCACCCCACCCCATGTTAATCATATGAAATGGCTTTATCTCTTTGCATCAGAAACCCAATACGGGAATTTTCGAAATGTAAATGCAGGGTAGAATGGTGGAAAGTCTGTGTGGTATACACGTGAGTCTAAGAAGCTCTAGCTGTTGAAAGCATTGAGAGGGTTGAGGAATCAACATATTACCACTGTAAGCGATAGTCATGTTTAATCATTTTAAGGCATTTTATTTATTCCATAGCACCAGGGAGAGATACAAGATCATTAAACATTGCGATAAAATAGAGCAGACCTAATACAACACTGTTTTATTCTGACAGCCAAGGATTTCGATTATGGCTATGAGTATGCTATTTAAGAGTTTTTCAGTAGAACCAATAAAATGTCTTCTGTCCTTCCTGACTACACAAATTTTAAATTTAGAGGAAGAAGAGATGTCAAACTGGTTTGAGGCCAGCTTTGAGACCAGTGTACAGCACATGGGGTCATTTTAATCTAGCCTATTGTTAAACAAACATGCACTTCATGTCTCCAGAGGTTCGAGAACGTTTCTGGTGTAAAAGAGCCATCAAAGTACAAATCTCAAGACTTCTCAAATACATAAAATGCAGAGATACAAACTGAGGTGTATCTAATCATAAGCCGACTCAGTAAGCCTGTACAGGACTAAGAAAAGACCTTAGAGCTCTGGTTTTTCCTGTCTCATTCCAGCTTCAAGCCTCAAACTGGGGTCCATGGTGCCTTCTCAGAGATCTGCCAGTTCTCAGCCGGGATTGGTTTATTCAGTATTTGTTTTCTTGGCCATGTAAATTGCAAATATTAATGTATTCTGGGTCACTGGGGTGGCAGTGTTGTCAGGGTGCGGCACCAAGTGATTACATTGCCATATTTGTAATTGTTTCCCTTGTTGTTGTTGTTGGTTCCATTTTCATGATTGTAAGTTCATGAGATAAAAACAAATATGAATTTGAACATTGAAGTGAAAGCTACATGAGGTCAGACCATTCTGTACAAATGAAGATTTCTTAGACCAAATAGGAAAAAGTAGTGAGAGAGTTGGGGAGGCCTCGTCTGGTAGGATGGGATCGACACGCTTCCGAGGACCTATCATGGCAGTCACTCCCCAGTCATGTTGCCATAGCAGTTTCATTTAGTCAATGCCACATTATGATGTTAAATTAATGTTGTTGTGGGTTTTGTTCTTTTTGTAGCTTTATTCCTATTTAATCCGTAATTTTCTTTTGATTTTTTGAACTATATATCAGCAATAAAAATAAGGAGTTTATACCTATATAATGTTTATACATATTCAAGAAACCCTATGATCAAATAAATTGTGTGAGCGGTTTGGGCTCTCAGGAATTGTTTTCCTGTACATTACTCAGATTTGAGCAAAACTGTTATATTCCTCTCCGATTCCCACATCATCATTTGAAAGACTGGAACCCCTGCCTGGTGGCTGAGCTGTAGTCCTCAGATTAGAATTGCACAGCGTTGATGACAAAGGCCCTTTTGGCATAGTTGGCTATTCCTGTGCATTCTTAGCACTGACTTTGTGGTTATTCTCCTCAAAATGCTCAGCTGCACTTGGTTGGGTGTGCTAGTCTTTTAAAATTAGAATAATAGCTTTTGAAGGAGTCCACTGCAGCCCTGACTTGAATATGGGGAAAGAAGTCTCCAGCAGCCGCAGGAGAGACCATAGCATCCACAGGAAGTAAAAAGAGGAAGTAGGACACCAAAGAAAAACAATCACTGAAATTCACAAAAATCATTGGAACACATATTTGGCAAAGCTCTATTGTCTGTTCCCCAACAATACGGTCGTCTGTTCTTTTTGGCCACAATAAATGTGAGTTGTCATTGACAGAGGAGATGATGGTGGATGGAGGAGCTGCAGCCGCCTGCCTGGCTACCTCCTTCCTACAGCACGGCACAAATCCCCAGCATCACGATGAGGTGGTAGAGAACATCTGTGAACCAGACAGGAAAGGAGACAGCACATTCAGAAACAGTTCTACAAGGAGCAAGGACAACTCAACAAAAGAGTCAAACCAGGGGTGTTAAGCAACAACTTTTCATAAATTCTACATTTTATGCGAAGTCAGTTTTGTTCATCTTTTGGGGTTTTTGTAGCTGACTTCGATCAGAACCCAACAGATAAACCTAGGATACGGACCTCTGAGGGATGGGAATCTGAACTTCAATAATACAATGACGAGACATCTCACTGTAGGGCTTTAGCTGTAGACCTGCCTTTAAAAAATTAGAATCTGGAATTGGATAGGAGCCTTAAAAAAAGTTGGTTTACATGATTTCCTCTGAGTGAACAAAGTCCACATCTGTGAGTTTATTAACAAACAGAACTGTCTCACCCCATCTCCTTGTTCAGTTGCCTAGTTGCCTCCTTCTTATCATTCAGGTGAGATCCTGGGTCTTAGTTGAAATGTTTTTTCCTGCCAGAGTTTCCTGGCTTCCATCTACATAGTGTCCTTCCCTCCCAGACCCCAACATTTCACGCGTATTAGGAAAGTCAGGAACCTTGCCTGCCTCTCATTGCAATAACTATACCACCCAGAATAACGCTTGGTACAGAGTCATAGTAATTCTAGCTGATCCTTACTGGATGTTTGCCATATGCTGTGCATTGTTTGGTATCCTCAGCTGTAATATTTAATCCAAACAACAGCCATGTGTGATGGGGGCAGTTATTAACCCAATTTCATAGAGGCAGTTGGAGAATGAGAGGGAGAGGTCATTGCCCAAGGTCACTCAGTTAATGGGGGAGGGGGCAGAGTCATAGAGGAGGCTCAAATATCTGTTGAATGAATGGGGTCCTTGAAATTCACATTCTCTAAATGCAAGAACAAAGCGATGCCACCTGGCGATGTCTTTGTCGAGACCTGTGGGATCCAGTTCTGCTTCATCCAATTTGCCCCCACTCACTCCCTCCCTTCAGAGCTCAGGGTCTGGCTGGAGAGAGACCTCTCTACCTCCATCGCCCTCTACCCCACTCAGGTGTGCTTTAAAGAGTAGTTTTCAATTTTTAACGGCTTTGCTTGGGCAGAAGGTGAGCTTCTTTTAAAACATATATCTGCCTATTAAAAGTGTCGCCCCATGACGTTTCCCAGAGGTGCCTTGTTTCCTTACCTGAGAAGCTATAGAGACTCGAGAATCCCCTGCCTGTAGTGAGTAAAGAGAGAGAATGCTGAAGGTTTACGAAAAGATCATGGAAGGAGATGTCTCATAGCTATGTTTCTCAAATGCAAACCCGACTGTATTCTCTCCTGATTGAACCAGCGGGCTCTCCCTTGTCTTTGGAACAAAGTTTATAGCAAGGTTTACAAAGGCTTCATCTCACACCATTTTCTCAACTCTCTAAGGCAGGGGTTGGTAAACTTCCTGCAAAGGGCCAGATAGTACATATTTTCAGCTTTGCGGGCCATGGGATCTCTATTGCAACTACTTGGTGCTGCCAGCTGGAAACAACACGTAGATGAACGAGTGTGGCTGAGTTCCAATAAAGTTTCTTTATAGACACTGACATTTGAATTTCACATCATTTTATGTATCATGAAATATCATTCTTTTGATTTTTTTCAACTGCATAAAAAGGTAAAAATTGTTCTTCGCTCGAAGGCGATACGAAATCTGGTGGCAGCCTGGGTTAGCGCCACCCCGTCCCTAGCCATAGTTTGGTGACCTACAGAGCTCTTCCCTAAGTCCTGAACGAGGTTGAACTCCTTGTCACGTACTCCCATAGCACACCCCACCCCCACCCCCACCGCTGACAGCATCTTCCTTTCCCTTAGCACTTAACACCTCTCTCCTTGCTAGATGTTAAAAGCCCACGTGGGACTCCTTTGTTTCTGAAACCCCAGGGCCCAGCCCAGTTCAAGTTTTGTTGACTTGCACTGGATGTTCCCAGCACACGTCTCTATCATGATTGTTGATGGCAGGCTTTACCTGGAAGCTCAGCATGTCCTAATTCCTTGGGGGCATTGGAATCTAGGCCACAGGTAGAGCTCCTCAGGGTAGTTAACTAACCTCGACTCCTTGATTTTTCATGAGCTACCGGGCCCCAGTTAAGAAGACTAGAGTTGCACGTGAAGGTTGTGTCCACAGGCACAACTGGTTTGGCAATTGGGCAAAAATGCTCCAACCGGCCGTGCCTGTGGATGCAGCCCAGAGAGAACTCAACCTTTTGGAAAACAGGGTTGCTTACTACGGAGAGAGAGCTCCACCACCAGGACGCCCCCTGTCTGGTCCCGGAGGATGCGCTTCCGTTTGTCACAAGTCTGAAGACCCAGGAGAAGCAGAGGGGAGAGGAGGGAGGGAGGTAGGATGAGAAATGACACAGGAGAGAAAAGAGAGAAAGACAAGAGATTAAAAAAAAAAAAAAAGCCACAAACATGAGTCAAAATTCCCCAGCTAACAGATATTAGTTACCTTATTATTTTTTAAATAACCCAAAGAAACATTTTTTTAGCCCTTCTTTAACTTGAGAAAAAGGAAGAAAGCTTTACTTTGTTAGTGCTTCAGGCTGGAAGAAATCGTGCTGGATGAGGTCATTGGGTATGGGAGGGACTGACAATTTCTTTGGGTCAGAAGTAAGGCTTTTACCTCAGTCACGCTCATCACAGCGATTTGAGAAGTGGACACTTGCAACGTGTTCTGGTTCATTTTCTTCTCTTTTTTAAATGCCCTGCCAATAATTATCCTTTCATCAGCTGTTAAATGTCTCTCTGCTCCCTCCCCTTTCTCTATTTGTGCTTATAAGGGACCATTGTCTGGCTAAACGCATCAATAGAACTAGAGATTATATTCTTGTAGCTGTTGGTTACTATAGGCGATGTGAGCAGGGGCCCTGGTCAGAAACACCGTGTCCCTCATCATCGAGATCTCTAGTCCAAATAGACTGGAGGAGGTGACAATTTGGGATTTAACACTTTCGGGCCTCTAAGGCAGAGGTTCTCAAACTCGAGCATGCCTCAGAATCACCCTAAGGACTCCTGAAAGCAGAGAGTTTCTGAATCAGGTGGTTGGGGGCCGTGCTGAGTATTTACATCAAGTGCCCAAGTGATTCTGAAGCTGCCATGGACCACACTTTGGCACCAACTGCTTGAAGGACCAGGTTGCAGCGGAAAACTGTCTCCCACTTGCATTTGCTGTGCATGTTCATTGCAGCTGCAGCAGCTTCTTGGGGGAGGGGGGTGCGGGGGGAGACTGGCAGGCAAGAGCTGAAAATAACGCACCTTTTGACTTCCGTCCAGGACCTGTTGCTACCACTGAGATTTTTCATTTTCTCTTGTGCTTTTAACTTTTTAAAAGCACTTTCATGTCTTACTGCTTTCATTTTACGTGCTCGCCACTCTAAAGATGAGAAAGCCAGGCTTCAGAGGTTAAGTGACATGTGCCAGACTGTGTAGCTTGTTGGTGGCAGCGTGAGCAGGGCTCAGAATGTCTGCACCATACTCCGTGTCCTTTCCTCCAGAATGTCCTCAGCGCACACCTATTCTCCCAATCCCATTCCACCAGAACCAGACATTCGGGGCCAAATTAGAGACAGGACTGAAGCAACGTTAACTCTCAGAGTTACTGAGTGAAATCAGAAGTGAACACTGTGCCTTAGATGCGGACCAGGGGTTGGAAGCTGGCCTCTGTTTGTGGTGACCTTTGAGCAGTGACAGGACTGGAGGCATTTTCTGAGTTGTGAAATAAGACTCTAGGGAGATCATTTGGTCAATACACCTGAGATTCTTGTACCAACTCAGATGTGAGTCCTTAAAATAGCTCCTTGCAGCTGGAGTGCCCAAGGCCTGGTGTCAGCCAGTGGAAAACAGTGTAAGCAGAGCTTTGTCCAGGGAGGGGAGGAGGCAAGTCATGGGCAGGACTAGATGCCTTGGCACTACTGCCTCTTGGTGCTGGCTGTGGCCCCTGCCTGGCTATGACAGAAATCCCTGGATGACAGAACACCCATAGCGGGGCGTTCACACTGTTACCACAGGAAACTCCTTCCCCACACAGGATCAAACTTCCTGATAATATAGTTATTCTCATCTCTCCAGGCACTCTGAAAACTGGATATTCCTCCAAAAAGGCCTAGTGTGAACCAAAAGCATCTGGAAGGTTGTGGGAGCGATTTCCTCATCCTCCTGGTTGGCACTGGTCTGTGTGCATGTATCTCCAACCTCAAGGGGCCCTTTCAACTAAGCAGAACATGGAAATAGATCAGAACTTCTTCCACATGACTGCACTTAAATGCAGATTCCCAGGGTTCACTCAGGGCCCTTCTGGGGTGCTAGGCTTACAGCGTGCCTCCATGTATCACAGGCATCCTCAGTAGTGCCTGTGCACACTCGAGTTTGAAGGATGCTTGTATCAACTACCCCAAAGCCACAAGCTTTCCTTTTTCTGCTATATTACACATCTGTCAGATAAAAGCAACAGCACCAGAACTATCTGTAGGGAGGAGATCCCATCGTGTGGCAAAATACTTTGCTCCTGTGTGGCCACCATCTGGGAGAGGCTACCAATGCTGCATAGTAATTTCAGGTACCAGTAGGTCAATGATTTATTTCAGTATCTCCTTGAAGTCATTTGCTTGGGCCATCATCAACACATCCTAAAGGACGCACTGAGTAACAGATGTGAAATAAACACCCAAACTAACATCCCATCTCTGCAGGAAGTTTTGCTGAGTGGCTCAGATGTGGCTCTGTTGGCCTGTCCTACAATGCTACTCAGGAGATCAGCTACCTGAGTTTGAACCCCCAGATCATCCATCCCCTTACTAGCTCTAGACTTCGAGCAAGTTTCAGTCTTGTCTGTGCCTTAGTTTTCCTATCTATAAAACAGAGACTATTATACTACCTACTTGATAGGGGTTTAATGAAATGTGAAGAAATTAATATTTGTAAAGCACCTACCTAGAGCCATGTCTGCTATGTTGAAAGTACTTTACAAGTGTTCGTTAAATGAAAATAAATAGTTAAAGGTTCAAAGTGGCTCGACCTTTGCTATCTAATCATTTTTGTCCCTGGCCCCAATGTTTACCTAAGCCCTGATGGATTGTGGTAATAACAAGGCCACACCGTCTGCTTTGGTTTGGGGAATGGCCTCTTCTGTGATTGCCGTTCGTGGTGTGGACGATGCCCACAGCTTCAGCCTAGCTCTAAATCTCCCCTGTTTTCTGAAGTTATAATTCCCAGTATTTCTGGCCAATCACAACCTCAAGCTCAACATGGCATTCCCGAGCTCTAGAAGAACACAACGCCCCCTATCCAGAAAGTCCCCTCTCAAGCAGCCAACAACAAATAAGTCTTCACAATCCACAGACTCAACAATGCAAAGCCATCTTTGTCACATATTCCTCAGCCTTTTTGCCTTGCTCTTCCCTCCTTTCATATCCAGCGGGTTGCTAAGTTTGTCGTTGTTAATTATTTCTCCCTCTCTTAGATGATCTATCCATTCATGTGGTTACACCTCAGTTCAGATATTATCACAGTTGCTGCCGCTGCCTCTTTCTGCCTCCCACCTTTGCCTGTAAGGCAAATGAATTAATATATGATAAAGCTCTCAGAACAGTACTTGGTACCAGAAAGCACTATATCAATGTTTGCTAGTGTCGGTACTCAGCCTGGAAGCACAGAGGATGTCACCGATGTGACCTCAATAGGCTCTGCCTCTTCCTCCCAAGCCAGAGCAGCCCTGAATGTGTTTAGCTCCATCTGTCAGCCCTGGGCTCCGGAGAGTAGTACCTACCCTTTGTTGATCAGCTGCCACTGCAAGGGATACATGAAATCAGCTGAAGGTGTGGCCCAACAACTGTTCAAAACCACTTTAAACCTGGATTAAAAAAAAAAGATATCCCTTTGAGCCAGAGTGTTGTATGCCTAGAAACAACTGGTGATTAAAAAGTCTCTTGCTGATCTTTCCCCCTTCACTTTGTATTTAAAAATATAAACACAAAGTAAATCTACTTACCTAATGCTTAACCCTTTGGCTTCTACTCCTGCAAACAGGTCTGAACCAATTTCGGATGTCTCCAGAACAAAAGGGGCTTCTTTCTTAATGGAGAACTTGGCATTCTTTGGAAGGAAATTGACACTAGGCATTATGACCTCTCAGAATGAGCAGTTGGGATGGACAGAAGCAGATGAATTGGGATGGGGTAGGGGTGGGAATCAATGCAAAAGGCACAGGCACACGAGACCACAGTGAGAAACCTCCAGGATCAGAGATGCTCTGCCACTTAGGATGCTGGTGCCATCTTGGAAGGGATAGGACATCACATGTCCGGGTTTGCTGGTCACAAGGAGACATGTACTATATGTCTTATCTGTGCCAAAGAGAAATAAGACTTGGCTGATGGGGTGGGGGAGGGGGGAAGTGGAGTCCAGGAATGCTGAGGCACTGTGTTTTCCTGAGTTAACCAAGGGCATGGGTGACCAAACACATCCAACCCCACTTTGCCCTTGCTCCTCTACTACGTGTCTGAGCAGTTTCCAGCCTGGGTTGGAAAGTTTATGATCCGAGTCTCAGTTAACAAATATGACAATAACAACAACTCACTGATCACTTACTAAGTGGCAGGCACTGTTCTCTCTATTGGGCTACTTTCTACGTCAGGACGTTCTGTCTTTTGAGATTACTGAGGAACAAAGTAAAGATCTCTGTCTCTAACCCCCCCATATTCTAGCAGGGGAGATGGATGATAGACAATGAGTATGTAAACTACCTAGTATGTTAGAATAGACTATAGTACATTATATAGAAAAGCTATAGAAAATTAGAGCAGGGTAAGGTGGATTGGGAGTCCAAGGAGGGGTGAACTGCAATTATAAATAGAGTAGGTGGAGAGGACTCATTGAGGATGTGACATTTGAACCAAGACCGGGAGAGCTGATGAGGCCTGTGCTTCCAGGCTGAGTACTGATACTAAGAAACCCTTCTATCGTGCATGCAGGTATCCAAGGAAGAGTGTTTCAGCCAAGGCGGAGGCCCTGGAGTGAGGGCGTGGCTGGCAGGACAGTAAGGAGACCAATGTGCTGGAGCATGACTGAGTCAAGGGGGAAAGTGGTGGGGAGGAAGGAAGTGCGTAGGGGCAGGAGATGAGCTTGAGAGGCTACGGGGGTGGATCCAGAAGACTGTGGTTTCACCTCTAAGTGCAATAGGGGGTCATGGCCATGACTTGAGTACAGAAGCAGCAGCCTTTCTTCACTGGCCTGGCATGTGTGGTCTCCGGCTGTCATTTTCATCAGGCAATTCTGGATGAGTTATTAGGAATAATAGCAGTGTTTCCACTTGACTTACCCAAAGAAGGCTGATTTCTCCATTCTTTGTGTCTTGGGTTCATTCAACTCTAGTAACGACCTTTATCTACTCTCCGAGTTTAGCTTCCATAGACCAAAGCATCGTGATGGAAAAACAAGGACTCTGAGCAAATCCTAGGTCCCACCACTAACGCGGGACACACAGTCAGCCTTTGGGGCCTCAGTTTCCCCATTTACACAAAGGGAATAACCTTTGCCTTCTTCTATCTCACACAAAATTTTTTTATGATGGTGGTTTTATGTAATAGAAGCATAAAGCTTAAACCAGGATACTAGTTAAAAGATTAAGGATCATTGACTTAGAGATTTGCAGAACTGCAATAGGTAAATACTGTAGCAAGGATATCTAGTTAAAATGGACTTTAACCTCCTAAAGGTCAAATTCAGAGAATTTTCCAAGAGGCCTCAGAGTCATCTTCTAGTGCCTCTTATGTTATTTTACTGATTGCAAGTCCGGCCAGGGTTCCTGAACTCAGTCACCTGGAAGTCAGATGCTTCCTCCCATATGTCAGCCACCTGCACCATTTAAATGGTTGCAATAATGAAACAAAAATGTTCTTCATTCCAAGTGATTTACTAGCAGATTGAAGTGGTTTTTAAATGTTCCTTGTTATTTTCTGAGATTTGTCATATTTCAGGAGACTGTTTCCAAGTGTGGGACCTAGCCTGGGGACCATAACGTAGTCTCCAACCTAGCCAGAGGTGCTTCTCCCAGCCTCATCTCCCAGGGACCAGCCAGCAGAATATCGGAATATTGGAATAATGCTTCTGCTCCCCGAGGAAACTGCCTGATTCTGTTTCAAAGTGGAGAACAGAATCTACACTGTTAATTCAATCTCTGAAGCAAAACGCTTTTAATGGTCAGTTTCTTCACTTCTCATCCTACAGCTAAGGCGACCCCAGCATGCTATCCCTCTACTTTCTTTATAACATGAAAATTAGGGACCTAATTCCAGATAGCTTCTCCATATGGTACCCGTAGAGTCTGTTTTGGCATTCTTGGAAACCCAGAAACACCACGTAAACTACTCATTCATTGAACAGGATAGAGGAGCGCTTTGAAAAATCATGCCATCCAGGCCCTTCACCTGATCAAAAGATTGAGTCACGACTAGCTAGTAACACGTGAGGACTGGTCCATCTGAATTAACGGCAGGTCACGTGGGCAAGATCTGGGAGCTGCTTCTGCTCACAAGCTCAATGTGAGACAGCAGCGAAAGAAAACTGCCCGAAGCTAATCTTATCCTAGAACATGTCTCTAGAATCTCCAAGAACTTAGAAGGTCACCCCTGACTCACTATGCCCTGCATTGGTCTGACACGGTCTAGAATATAACATTTCAATTCTGAGCTCTGCTTTTCGGTAGGGGCATGGACTAAATGGGTCATACTCAGAGCAGAGTACCTGGGATGACAAATGGACCACTGGCAGTTGGAGGATGTTTTACGTGGGAAAGACAAGCTTGAGAAAGGTGAAGAACTGTCAGCAACATCATTACACGGTATTATTTTAGAAGACAGAACCAGGACCAATGGGCCAGAGTTCAAGATGTCAGCTATCATATACTGATCTAAAATGGGAAGGGCAAAATTGCCACTGTCCTTGGAAGAGGTGGGGAGCCTGCGCCTCAGCAGTCTTGCAGTAGGGTTTTAAACTTTGTATGGAAGGTCAAGGTTGATCGATTCTGAAGTTTGTTCTGGCTCTGGAAGTCTAAATTTTGGCCTCTATTGCTTGCATTGGTTTCATCCCAAGCTTTTTCATTTATCTTTAGCCACAAGAAATGGTCAGTACTATTTTAATTGAGTATAAATCCACCTAATCCCATACGGACACTGACGTTCAATTCTATAAAGACCACAATGCTAGCACTAGGAGCTCTCAGAGTTTCCACTTTAAATGGGGTCAGAAGTTAACATAATGAGAATGGTTACTTCCACAGTACTTACCTTGTGCCAGGCACTGTGGTAAGTGCTTCATAAGGATTATTTCATTTAATCTTCATCACAAATGCATGGAGTAAGTGCTATTATTATCTCCATCTAACAAATGTGTAGGTGGAGGCCTAGAGAGGTTAACTAACTTGCCCAAGGTCACACAATTAGTAAATGGTGGAACCAGTTGTCTGATGTCAAGGCCTATTTTCTTACCACAGTGCTAGGCTGCTCCTGCAAACTGACTACCTTCCTTTATTTTGGATTGGGAGGCAAAATAACTTTTTGACACAAATACCAACCATGGGCCATTGCAAGAGTGGGAGAGAATAGGGAGAGAAGAGAAGAAGCTTCCTGAGTAGAACTGGTGGTTTTAGAGCCCAGCATTTAGAGTTCTCGGAATCCTAAGCCATCAGCAATGTGTTGATTTCATTGTACAATCTAGGGCACAGCTCAGTTGCTGGTAATTTGATGGAAATATATGCAGGGAGCAACTGTTGCTTCAGAAACACACAAGAATGCTCTCAAAGCAGAAGAAGGAAGAGAAGAAAAATACCAACCATGTGAGTCAGGCTTAGGAAACCAAGCACACGGTGGGAATATTAATCAGTATAAATTCTCTGTCACAGCATCAGAGCCCTGTCTTTGCTGAGTCTGATTGTCCTGTAAGGGTCTTGGTAGTCCCCTGGGGAGGAAGGTCTCAGCCTCATTTCTAGAACAGTTCAAGGGGGCATCCTGTTAAGTCTGTCTGTCCAGCCCACGGGATGGCCTGGGTGATGCTGAGGACATGCCTTGTATTTTTTGTTTTCTCTTAAAAAAGAATAGGCTTTTTCTAGTTCTAAAATTTGATACTTATATCTGAAACATAGCCCAACATGGCTGACGGTGGATGATGATTTTCGACAATCCTGGTGCCTCTCCAGTTCCAACTGTCGTAAAAATCTTCATAGGTTCATACCCATAATCTTATCTAGTTAAAGTAACAGTCATGTTCTTCTGGACGGGGACACAGTAGTAAAGACAGCCTGTCACCAGGATGTCCCCTGAGACTGTAGTCAATACGTGAAGCCTGTTTTTCTCTCTGGACACGCTTCATCCGTTTCTACAGTGGTTTTTGCCACCCTTCATCTGCCCTGGCAGTTAGCCCTGTATTAACATTCCTGATTACACATCCAGGGGCCACATGGGATTCCTTGTTTTTCAGGACTTAACCTCTAGTGGGATGCGGCAGGATTCTGTGGAACCTTAAAGCTTATCTAATTTGGAGAGCCCTCTTTAATGAAAAGGGTCAAACTTTTGAATACAAAATTAGACACAGGGCCTTGAGAGGGGCCTGTGCAACTGGGGGGTCGTGAAACTTCAGCTTCATTCCCTTCGTAGTAAGTCTGCCTCAGAGAACAGGGTTAGGAGAACTGTGTCTCAGACTACCTGCGTGATCTGGGGCAGATCACTTCCTCCTCCTGGGCTGTAAAATGGACTAGGCGATTCTAAGGTCCCTTCTAGCTCTCACCTTCTGAGTCCAGCAGGGTCAATAGCTTCTAGGGACCCAATAAAACAAGTTTAAAGAGTACCAAGTTAGTGGCACTCCAGGTAATATAGTTGTTTTCTTTATGAAACGAAAGGGTTGGACATGATGACCTCTAAGGATAAATTCTAGTTCTAATGTTCTATGTAAAGATTTCTATTTCTGCTTGCATCTTCCTCCAGCCAGCTGGGCTAGTATGCTATGTGTATTTCTCCTCACTGGAAGCTGCAGGTTTAAAAAACAAAGCTCCCCTTCTACCTTCTAAACAGGATGGCAGCAGGGCTAAAGGCCATTGTATTTTTCATTTCTCTGGAGCACTTTATTTTGAGAGAGACCAAATGTGCCTTTGACCTGGATGTCAACAGAGGCAGTATGCCCAAATTAAACAGGGTGGTGGTGGAGGAAGCCCGCTAAGTGAAGGGCTTGGCAACCAGAGAACTAGGCAGCAGAGGTCAAACCCAACCTCTCTCCTTGGCCCTGTCTTAGGTAGGAAGCTCGCTACTCTGTGCAAATGTTCTAACAAGAGCTACATCCTACTATAAATCTCTAGAACAGGTTGTAGTAGAAACGAATCTGGATAAAGAGACATCGGCTGTCTTACTGTCTATTGACCTTTGTAGCTCATAGGATTTCTTTTGCCTGTTTTTTCATCTAAAGAATGGGAAGGTTGATTTTTTTTTTTTTTTGGTGGTACTTTCAGCTCTTCTATCCCATTTATAAATCTGGCTTTCTGAGTTTAGTTTTTAAAGAGGTTTAAAGTTAGACCAAAGCTTACGTCTCAACTTGAATTCAAGAGTGAGGTTCTGCATAGAGCCTATATAAGAGCAAACCCCAAGGAAGCAACCCAGCATGTCCAACCCATTCATTTCCTGGCAGTGATGGGAACCTGAAGATACCACTTACAGTGTAGAAGTTGAGAGACAATTGGCTTTCAAATGTGCCCATGCTCCCATTCTTCACATGGACAGTTGCCACTCTGGAAAGGGGAGAGAATTTTGCATAAGGACTGAAACATGCCTGATTGGCAGGGACTGTAGAGCACACACAGAGCATCCCATCCTCCACTCTCAGAGCAACTTACCTCTGGTCAAAAGCAGCCTGGTTCACCAAGTAGGTGGAGTGGTAGGTGCAGGAGAAGGAGTAGTTCACGGGCTGGTTCTTCACGATTACGGTGCTGTCATTGGAAACGATGTGGCTGTAGAAGTGGTAGATGGGGGGCTTGTACTGGAGAAAGGAAGAAGGCGTTAGGGTAGCCCTGTACCCCCACGATGAGAATAAGGATTCTGGGAAAAGTATTTAAAGATGGCTCTGAAAAAAGCCCCGTGGGGAGACACGAATGTGCACCTACGCTTTTTGTCTGGTGGGCTGATCATTTTTGTAAAGAATTCTGGAGTCTGTTCAACTAAGATTGTTTAAAATAATCTGAGTTGACCATTGTACACTTAAAAGAAATCCATTTACCCACTAGGCTTCTGGCCAAAAAGAACTGGTTCAGGAGTCTTTCTTTCCCAACATCAATTTTTTACCCATTTTACCTGCCCACGTGATCTTATGTGAATACTTTCACCCATTTAGAGTGATTTCTAGAATTCCCCCATTTCTAGAACATTATTGTCTAATTATTTGCTCTTTCTTTCTTCCAGTCATGAGCATGATTCCTGAGAAGCTTTCCTCTGACTTGCTGAATGCTGAAATCACAGGATATCAGAGACAAGAAGAATCTTGAACGTCCACCTGAAAAGCCTGAGACAACGCAGATAATTTCTAGTTCACCTTACCAGGGAACTCAAGGACACGACATTTTTGTTAATCATGCCTATGGCTCTTTCCACTTAATCGCTGAATCCTTGTGGGGTCTTATGAGCTCTTTGGTCCCATTTTCTGAGACCCGATTGCTGTCAAGTCTTTTGTAGTCAAGGCAGTAGGGATGCTGGACATCAGCAGTGGAATAGCCTCCCTTGAGGACTGCGTTCCTACTGGTTCTGTGCCCCCGGACTAGTGACTTCATTGGGAGGTCTCAGATTTCTCCTCCGTCACGTAGGATATTGGCAAGAAGTTGTCTGTGGTTCCTTTTAATTCCAATTGCCTTTCCTGGGTATTTCACAAGACCCAATTATGAATTGTGTTATGCTTTGGTTACTCACTTAAAATGCCCTTCCAAATGCACTTTATCACCACTTTAAAGTCTCAGGCAGAGGATGTCCCTCCCATCCAACCCAGAAAGGGTGGCATCTTGTGAGCACATGCTCAGAACTCAAAGCAAGGTAGAGGTGGGGAATGCATGTTGTTCTACTCACAGAAGGGGCCCTAGCTGCCTCCGGCAACACATTAAGAGAATAAAATTCAAATCCAAAGAGTCATTGAAACTAGGCAGAAGAGAAGGATTGAAATAACACTAACAACCCAGGAATAAGAGTATGGATCGACTCTTAAAAGGAAATTGGTGAATTCTGCATCTTTTGACGGGTAAACAGCAGATGTCTTATTCTTGGGCCCAGTTGTCTCATTTTAGTGACTCCTCATTGTATGGCCTGGACTTACCTCAGACTGAGTTCCACAATAGGACTTGTTTTTAGGTGACAAATCTGGGATTACAAATTGGTAGTAACCTCCTTCATGGACCCCGTTGTAACACAGTCCCCCGAGTGCCAGCTGATGCACTTCCCATCCATAGGGACACTCGGGGATTTTGGTGATGATGGTTTTGGGATAACAAAACACAAGAATGACATCTAGAAAGATGATACACATGGTTGCAAATCAGAGACGGTCATCCTACTAATCTGCATAAACAATAGCGGTTCCAGCCACAGCTGAATATGCGAAACAATTGATTAAAAACACTTTCCCCACTATTCTTCATGAGCTGTGATAAAAGTTTTCACCAAATCTGTCAATGAAGTTCCACTTTTATAGTTTTTGCTACATCTGTGGAATATCTGTACTAAATATGTATTGAAAATTAGTCCACTTTTAAACTTTAATCTCCTTTAAGGAATAGATCTGTGAAGCCAGACTGGATAGATTAAAGATATATATATATTAAATATTAAATATTAAAAGATATTAAATATTATATTTCATATATAATATATATCTCTCATATATAATTACATATATAAACATTTTTAAATCCCATAAAAATGAGCATATAACAAAATAAGAAGTGTCTTCATTTCATGCACAATGCTCTGAAACAGTAATTCATGGCACAGGACAGAAATACAATAGTCAAGTAGAAAGTAGAAAAATATGTGGAGATTTTCTATTTATCCATCTATGTAGCATTCTCTAATTGTAAAAATGTCTAAATTTATCTAAAATATTTTTACTTCTTGTGGGAAAAGTCCAGTTGGCACCGGGGGTGTTGGAGGGGATGAGGCTTAAGTGCTTCTACTTGGCTACATTATTCATTTCTATAACAATATCAGCACAGAGCTCTGAGCTTTGCAAAGGGAAACTTCAGGAAACTTTTCTGTCCAGGAAAAGGGACTAGCACCAGGGCATACCTGCTTTGTTTGGAGTGCATGATTTCGCAGAGGCTTCCACAAAGATGGCCAGCAGGACAAAGGCCCTCATCGCCATTGCTTCTCCGAATCTGGTCTTTGCCAGGTGACCAAACCAAGCTGGCCAAATGTTCACTGTCCTGCCGTGGCCCGAGCTGCGATCATTCTAGGTAAGAAACACACGTGAGAAATTAAAACCAAGAACGAAGCAACACACACAGTCTTGGGGGGAATTTCCAAGGTAGATCGATAATGCCATCTGTCCCCATTTTTAATGGCTCCTGGTCTGCTCTGGGAGGCAAAAAGTGGGGCTCATACCGCAGGGAGTGTCAATGACCCACGCGATTGCTCATGTTCCCAACTGTTTGATTCTCTCTGGACTGTGGATGCTGTCTCCCAGGTGCTGCCCAAATCTCCAGCCCCAGTCCCAGCTTGACTTTATAAAGACCGAGGGTGTAAAAGAAACCGGCTCCAGATAAATCACAATGAACATGCATTATCCACTGTGGGGGGAATAAAGGAGACCTTGCACAATAATCCGGTGAGAAGCTCAGTTACGGCCCCTTGAGTCTAATTTCTTTTGCTTCACAGAGTTGGAAAAACTTTTTTTTTTTTAACCATTTCTACCAGGATTGAAATAAAAAGTTGATTTTTCCCCCCTTCGTACAAAAAATAACTCCAATTGGAGGCAAACTAATTTCCGCACAGTTCCAGGTGACAATTTTCTTTCTTTATGTCTTGCTTTCTTTGCTTTATTTCCTGCTTTCTTATTTTTATATGTAGGCTATCTAAACTTCAAACTTATCAAGTTCAGCAACAATAAACAAAAAACAGGCTGTTTATGTGATGCAAACATGTTAAAGTCTTTTTCTAATATTTTGAAATCAAACTCTGAATTGCTAGAGTTTCATCTTGAAGTTTCTCTAGAACTCCTCCCGAAAGATAACTTCTGATTGTAGATCTCTAGGCTTCTAAAGTTTTGTTAGTCTCCCAGAGCAATGACATTGGAAGAAGGAACTTAAAAAGGCAAACTTATGAGGAACTTAGAAAGGCAAACTTATGAGTCAATTTTTAGTCACCAAACAGGATCCCGCCAAAAAACAAGATAAAATGCTGCTTCTGGGGAGTTTCCACATATATTTCCTGGGGATTTTTAGCACTCAGAAGTGTAAGCATAAGAAATCAGGGTTTGTTTTAACTTTTGTTTTTGGAGGAAGCAGGCCCTTTTATCCCTCTGAGTATATTGTACAGAAGCCACTATATTAAGCCCTTCGAGAGACAGATGTAAAAATTGTAGAAAAATGTCCTGCCTTGCACGGCTTTCTAATATAGCTGAGAAATAAAATTATATATACACAATGACTCAGACTATGGGGTTAAGTCATTGTTTTGCTACTTATTATATTTCTTTGGTATTAAGATACATGTACACGTTCCTCCCTCCAAAAGCACATAATTTAGTGTCTCAGAAACATGGCGAAGTGTCTTACAGGCAACATGCATACAGAATAAGGTAGAGTTTCCTTATTTTCTCAAAACCTATGGTTAAATTGATAGTATGTCTTACCATGATGGTGTCTAAGGACTGAGGAAATAGCCATATAACAAGCTATTAAAAATTTCTGTGACTCAGTTTCCTTCTCTGTAAACAGAGGCTATAGCCCTAGGCTCACCTCACGGGGTGAGAGAACAATGATGTGAGGCTCTTGTAAACTATAAGGTACTAGATAAATAAATAGATTACATGAACAGAGAACTAACCATTTCTGGCAAGATGTATTCGTCCCTGAGTTATTTTCCTTTTCTTCAAAATTACTACAAAGTGTCCATTGTAGATTCATGTAACATGAGACATACCTGTATTGTATAATACATATAATATAGTTTACGGATAAAGACTAAATGGGCTGAAGGAAAGAGGAGGAGGCAACCTATTAATTTTTTTTTTTTTACACTAGGATTGAGTTTAGTGTGGCCTGGAAATATCGGCACATTTACACTGATCTCCATAGTTTATCGTAAATATTACTTCCCGAGCAGAAAAAAGGCACTTGAATCTCACGAGTTATGTGTGAATTCTCTGAGTTTCTCTTTCCTAATACTGAGCACTAACTCTGAGCCTTTTCTTCTTCCTCATTTTTAAAAACACTTATTGGGCCTCTGCAATATGCCAGGCACTGGACTAGGCTCTGGGAAGACTCAGGCAAGTCAGTGGAACTAGGAATTGGGTGGGTGGTTGAGAGATGCATAGAGTGATGGAAGCCTGTGCTGGGAATTTGAGATGGAGAAGAAGGAAAAAGGGAGAGTCAATATGCTTGACAGAGGAAGTAACAAGTAAGCCAAATCTCAGAGGCCTAAAATAGCCAAGCCGCATAAGGAATGACCACTCTGATCCTTTCCTGTTTTCCAGAGGAATGTCTGATGGGCACTGGCAAGATGCTGTGAAGCAGTTTAGGGTCAGACTAAGCAGGTGGACCCTGCAGTCGGCCTGAAATCAAAAGCCCAGCTTTACCACTTCTTAGTGGTGTGTCCTTGGGGAAGTCACTGAGGTTCTGTGAGCCTTAATTTTTTCCTCTCCTGAAAGGGTATGATCATGTCCATGATATAGTGTTCCTCAGAGTATTAGACGAGATATTCAGTAGTCACCTCTTATCTGTGAAGGGTACATTCATAGACCCCCAGTGGAGGCTTCAAACTATTGAGAGTTCCAAACCCTATACAGTATGTATTATGTTTTTTTTTTCCTATACTTTCATACATTTTTCACTTAAATAAAGCACTTTACAGCTTCTCTTTAGCATATCTGAATTGCCAGCATCACTACTCTTGCACTTTGGGGCCATTATTAAGTAAAGTAGGGGTGACTTGAACACAAGCGCTGCGATACAGTGACAATCAATCTGATACCTAGATGGCTACTAAGTGACTAATAGACAAGTAGTATGTAAGGCATTGATATGATGGAGACAGGGGTGGGGTGGGAGGCCATGTGATTTCATCATGCTACTCAGAACAGTGTGAAATTTAAAACTTATGAATTGTTTATTTCTGGAATTTTCCATTTAATATTTTTGCACCGTGGTTGACAGTGGGTAACAAACCACAAAAAGTGAAACCACGGATAAAGGGGAGCCACTATAAATGACTTTGCATAGGCATGCCTCATTTTACACGATAGGGGCAGAGCATCAGGGAAGACTTTTGTTTTATGTTTAATTCTGCTTGGGAAATCCAAAGAGGGGAGCCTATTAGGAATAGGTCGCTGCTAGATAGCATGCATTATTGTCATCAGAGCTTAATTATGCATATGTAACTCAGAGCATAGGTTCTGGAATTAAGAGATCATGGTTTTGTCACATTTCCAGTTATGTGATCTTGAGCAAGTAACTTGACCTTTCTAAGCCTTTAGTTTGCAAATCTCTAAAAAGACTTCCTATCTCCTATGCTGTTGCAAGGACTTAATGAAATATTACATGTAAATTGCTTAACACAGTGCTTGGCACATAGTAAACAGTCAATATAGGTTTGCTGCCGTAAAGTTTGTTTGTTTGAGGTTGATATCCTCAGGCTGGAAGGACATGTCAGTAATGTTCCCGTATTAACTCTGGGTGTTTTCCAGTGGGAATATTTCTTTCTTTAGAAGCGCACCTGAACAAAGAGCAGGTGCTTTTGATTTCTGGAGAAGCCCAAAGATGATAAAATCTCGCCTACAATTTCTTGGAGGGGAGACCCAACTAACAATCAGGTACATGATACTCTTTTTGTGGGCAAGTTGAATGAAGTTGGGAAGTAGAGTCAACTTTTGTGGCAGGCTGGTTTCTAGATGTTTCATTTGCATAAGAAACAGAATGGGACAAAATGTAATTGGGCCAAATAGTATTTGATACTTGCTCTGATAAAAGGTAGGAGGCTCCTATTTTTTTTCCTGGTAATTACTCACCCCATTCCCTCTCCGCTTTCCACCACTCCTCCCCCTTCCTGAGATGAAGATGGAGTGGAGGGTGCCACTGGGAGAGATCCAAAAGCAACATCTCCCTCTGCGACCCATTGCTATTTCTCCATAAAACACACAAATAAAACTGATGGGAAGATTTTCATAATCCCAGGATCTTGAAAGAGTCCAATACAACGGGTTTTAAGGCAGACTCATCTGAAAGGTGAGCTCGTTTCTCCCGTATCTTTCTTTTGCAAATTGCCAGGCAATAGAAGGTAGCTGTTCTATTTGAAGGTCTTGTATGATTTGTGAAAGCTGGCCCAGACACAAAAAGGTCGTCATTTGCAAAATTCCAATCAATGTTTTCGTTTATCGCTAGGAAATCATATAGGCGATGAATCATGACGATAAATGAATAGTCTTACTAAGTGAACAGATGGCACTTTAAAATAAAGCTAATAAATATGCATTCAAGTTTAAAAGGCTCCTCTATTAATTTATTTTTTGAAGTGCATTGTTTTGAGTTCATTAAATGTTGGCTTTGTTAAATGGGCTTCATTGTTTCCTCTAAGCTCTGAATCAAGCCTTCTTCTAGTTTGTGGGAGAGTCTGTTTGCCAATTTGCAAATGAGTGGGTGTTCCCATGCAGGCCTCAATGGCTTACTCCTCCTCCGGGAATTAACAGTTCTCCAGAGAAAGCAGTGTTCCTCTCATAGAAAATGCACTTTATAAAGGAGAACTGAGAAGTGAGAAAAGACCCTCTGCTGACAGCGCATCAGGAATTCAGAGCAAGGAGCTCTGCCTCCCCTGTTCTTTTCCGGGTCTTGCGGTCACCAGCCTCGGAGAACAAGATTGGCCCAAGCAGATCAACTGGCCCCTCCAAGAGATTCTGGAGTCTTATCTGGCTAATCTCTAGGCAGAGGGTAAAGCCTTACCCTCTTTCTCAGAAAAGTAGGACCTATCGAGCCCCCAGCAGCCCCTCCTTTGCATGTCTCCCCATCACTGTTCTCATCTCTAATCATAAGACCGGAGAATAAAAAATAGCTTCTCTTCAGATCAAGACTAGGGTTCTCATTCCTGGTCAAGTCACGGTGAATAATTTGTTCTGTTCACGAAACGTCCCAGAGTAACATCCATTTATTATTTCATTCATTTACTCATTCACTGGTTCACCAAATATTTAATGAATATCCATTATGTACTAGGTAGTAATCAAATACATATGAATATATGAATAGATAGATAGATACATAAATATATATGTATCTATATGTATCTGTCTATCTACCTATTTATCAAAAAAAAGTGAAATTCCCAGGGCTGACAGACCAGAGGAAGAGGCTGACAACTCCATCATTACATTAAGAGTTTATTAAGGGAACATAGAGAGGGGCTCATCTTGGGAGCCAGCAAGGCAACATGGTCATCCTCCGTGCTTCCCATCCCCAGACAGGAATGTGTGTTTAAGGAGAGGGGGACCACCAGGTGCCGAGAGGCTCTGACATCAGAACTGGTTAAGAGATGGATAACATCAAGGGCATCTCACTCCAGAAGCAGAATACAAATCTGGGAGTGGGGGGTGGGGTGGGGGGGAATGGCAAGAGTCAAGATGACAAATTAGCTTCAAGACAGAATTAGCCGTGTGTGTGTGTGTGTGTGTGTGTGTGTGTGTGTGTGTGTGTGTGTGTGTATGATCTCCTTGGGGTAAATATGAGAATATTAAGTAAGGAATGACACAAACAGGCTTTGCATGCAAAGAATAATGGGACAGAAAAGAAGCATCTAATTTAGACAGCCTGATCAAGGAATCTTTTTGAAAAGACTTAAGATGGGGCCTGAAGGATGAGAAGGAATTAAGGTGAGTGCTGATGGGATGAATGCATGTGTGTACACACATGCTTGTGTGAGTGTTTATGTAGAGGCAGAATATTTTAGGTAGGGGCTGTGGCACTTGAGGAGGCTCTGATGTAGGATGGGGATAATACAGTCCCTAACCTGTGCATACTTTTCTTTTTAAAGCTCTTTTCCCAGACACCCATGCAAGTTTTCCTGTTTGACTTCCATGCTATGAGAATTTCCATCTTTGGTGGATAATGCTATTCTGAGATTTCTTTTCCCGTTTGAAAAATTAGTGTTACTTTAGTTATAGATTTGCACTTACTATCAGAGTAATTGTCTCTTGGATTTATAGAAACTAGAACGAATGCACAGACTTACCCTTTAGGGACCATGTCTGTTTCGGTTGACTGAGTTTTCTTTCCAGGAACTTCATGGGAAGCCATTCTCTTACCCAATGAGCCACTCATGGCTTCTTCTTTACACTCAGCCAAAGTCCAACCAAGCCTGATGCCTTTGTAATTATGTCAGAGACGGAATGAGTTTCATTTTCCTTCATGTCTGTGAGTTTATTGTGGAGATGCTGGCCAGTCCAGTCCTCAGATAACCAGACATAGGTAGAAGAAAGAAGCAGCAGAAAAAAGAAGCTATGTAATTGTCTTTTGCATACTGCTAGATGACTGTGCAATTGTACTCATGCTTCACTTTGTTATCAAATGCCTACATGCTCTAGATGGATACGAGGCACATCAGATACATGTCACACGTACTCCCGCTTTCCCCTTCTGCATCCATGCCATGCATCACTAATCAAGAAATTCTTCCCTTTTTGACCTCAAACAAGACCTCAGAAGCATTCTCAACACAGTACTTCAAACAGACACTAGTAATCAATTGGAATTAGCCCATGAGTTGAAACCCATTTGTTATCTGTGGTATAAGCAACGACACTGCTTCTAGGACAGAATTACGGTGTTCTTCTACACGGCGTTCATCACCATGTAGCTTCACTTTTTTACATGAAGCCTCCTTCACCAGACTGACATGGCGAGTCTTACATTTGGGGTTTGTTTAGCATTAAATCCCTAGCTTGCCGCACAGTACCAAACACATAATTGATGTAGAAAATATATACTGAATGAACGGATGACGCAAAGTTATTCTTTAGAAGAAGCCAAAGAACTCTTCCAGACTGAAAGGCAACTGCTCTCAAACACTAGCCTCAACTGGTGTCTTATCCTCTATTTCTTTCTGAAGTCAATTAGATTTTGGCCAGTTAGTATAGAGAGACCTGGTCAGACTCTTTCTGAAGCCCACAAAATGTGCTTCTCTGATGTTCTTTCATCCAGATATTTGCAGTCAATACTAGTTCTCAGTACTAGTTGTGATGACTGCAGCTCCTGCAGGCCTTGTTGTTTAACTGTATCTAAAAAGAAGGCCATTTCTATACCACATCAAAGGGGTTTCTGAATAACTGCAGTGTATGCACCTGCCAGTGTTTCCTCTTTGCTCTGAGAACCAAAGTGTCTCCTGGGGTCAGGGGAGGGGGGTTTTCAAAACCTGCAGCTCCATTAACACTCTCTGCAGAATGCATACTTGACAGTGTGATAATATGGGTTTTAAATGATCTCACGTACCAAATTCTGAGTACATTTTTCTTTTTTTCCTGACCCTGCAAGTGTGAGTCTCATTTTTTAAATAAACTGGCAGAATGATGTGTGATACTTTTCAGTTTACTTGACATCTCTTGAATACACTGTGTGTTTCTGAACCTAGAGAGTTACAACGTCTGGGTTAAAGATTTTGGGAAAGTTGAAAACTTGGGAAGTTACAAAGATGGTTTCTACTTTTCATATAAAATAGGCATCCTAACAGTTTTCGAAGAATAAAGGGCAAAAGTGTTGATTAAAGCAAGTTATAAATCATGGCAGAATTTCCATCATATCATCTAGAATTCATTATTTGGTAGAGGGAAATTAGAGCAGTCAGTTTATGTTGCAAACTTTCATTGCATGGTAATGATTAAAATACAGAACCCTTTCTTTGGATTGACCAGTCTTTTGATTTCTGAAATGAAGCTTTTTGCTAGTATAGCCAGAAAAAAATGGTAGTTAAAATGGATTAATTGATCAGTAGCTGCAAAAACAAGAAAAAATGCTAGAGCAATATACATGAATAATTAGTCTCATTTACTAGCCATTTTCTTAAAGCCACAAACTGAGAGCTGTGATGGACGCAAGGGGAAAAGTATCAAAAATTCTGAAGCTAGAGTTCCTTCCTTTCTTTGGTCAGGCGTTCTGGGGATAGAAAGTGGATATTTGGTGATTTCAGAATGTTGTGTGTGACTGAAGGCCATTGCTTGGAAATCAGGGCCAGACCACATTGGACATCATTGTCAGAAGACATGAGCAACGAAGAAATATTGGGTAAGAGCCTAAGTATTCTACAGACCATGGGGATGGATACTGGATGATGGGGGATCTCTTATTGAGGTTTTTAAAGATTGATGAATAAATGGAGTCTCCATTATCCAGACAATTCATACTCAATGTTTAAAGACAAGCTCAAGACTACTTGCTATGCGAAGCTATCTCAGATCCCCCTACCTCTGGAGACTGAACTTCTGTTGTCTGCATCATACATATGATGTCTAGTGTGTGCTACGTGGATGTCTTCTTAAACTGAGAACTTGTTGATCTTTGTATTTCCCATAATACCAAAAAATATCATAATAGTCATTTTTTGAGGGATTATGATATCTGGTTCTGTGCAAGAATAGAAAGATATAAAGCTCCAATTCTTAGTGGCTTAATATGATAGAAATTTATTTCTCACTCATAGGAAGTCTCTAACACACAAAACTTCATGTGTTATTCTCAGTTGGACATCCCATGGCTATCTGGTTATCCAGGGACTTGAGCTTCTTGTATCTTATGGCTCTGTTCTCCTCTGAATGCTAAGAGATCTCTTTATTGAACCAGCAAGTAGAGAAAGAATATGAAGGAATCTGCAAAGGCCAGGCATAGAAGTGGCAACATTATTCTACTCACAGTTCATTGGCTAAAACTCAGTCATGTGCTAATATTTAACTGCAGCTCTTTGCCCAAGGAGTAGAGAAAATGGGTTTTGGTGAACAGATAGTAATCAAATATATATAACTACCTTTTGGAAGGCTTGTGTGTGTGTGTGTCTTTCTGTCTGTCTGTCTGTCTATCTATCATCTATCTATCTATCTATCTATCTATCTATCTATCTATCTATCTATCTATCTGACAGTGGGTTTTATTATTCTTATTTTCCAAGTTAGAAAACTGAAACTTGGGGAGATTAAGTCACTTGCTGGGGTAAGTGCTGGTGCTTGAATTTAACCCATAGTTGTACATACGGTTTTAAAGTCATCACACAATAACTGCTTATTAACTTTATTTCTTCCACTATTCCACTGTTTTCTGTTTACCTGTCACCATTCTTATTCAAGCTTCACAACATCCTAACTGAACTTCTATCATAGTCTCAAGCTGTGCACCTCGATGTCAGTCAACCGGGCAAATTATTAATAGGCTGTCACTTGCTCTTCTTAAAACACAGCACTAATCTTATCAGTTCGAAGCCTGAACATCTTTAATAAATGTTCAGTAAATATTTGTTAGCTGATTGCCTAATGAATCAAAAGCAAAGGTCTTGGCCTTGGTTCAAGGACTGAGATTAGAGACTTATGTGGAAACAATCTGAGAGTATACACAGGGTCCCAGAATGTCCTAATATTGTATGTGTTGCCTCGGAGAAGGCTGCGCTCAGAAACATAGATTCTGGGATGCTAAAGAATGACGTCTTTCCTGATATCACTCTAGCAACGGTTATCTTAGATATTAGATAGATATTAGATATAGCCACACAGGCCTCCGTCTTTGGCAGAGAGAGGAGAGAGGAGAGAAGGGAGAAGGAAGAAAGAAGAAATGTCCTTCAGACAGACCACGCAGCCCTTGAATCCATTCCTTTGCAGCCTCTACACGGGCTGTGGGCAGGGCGAGTGGAGAGAAGTTCCCAGAGCCTGCGTAGGGACTCTGTTTAATCAATCCAATAATTTGCCTGGAAGAACTAGTTTACGCACAATGGTGGCAGAGTAGGTTTTCTATAAGGATTTAAGGCAGCAATCTAGTTGAAAAATGGGATAATTGAGTGATTAAAAGTAACTTATATAAGACTGAAAAAAATCTCAATTGTTCACGTAGAAGACCGAATGATAGATTATAGATAAGCTGAGGTCCCCCAACCTCCTCTACTATTTTGCACTGCTGTTTAAGAAATACTTTTTGCAGTGCTTAGATTCCCTGCTCCTCGTATTCCCCACCCCTGCTTCCTTTGGTGACACTGCAAGGTTATGCCTGACAGCCCTAGCTACCCTTCTGGGCCCTGTCCTAACAGAACTGCAGACAGTGTGGTGATTTCTTTGATGGCAGCCGACTCTGTGGAAAAAAAACATCAAACAAACAAACAGCGAACGGGCTCATTTTCCCCTTTTCTGTCCTCCACTGTTGAAATCTGAAGAGCAGGCCCTACAGAGATCATGGGAATAGGGTTCAATGCAAAGACTTCACACATTTCAGAGTAGCTAGACCTGACTCAAGGTAGGCGGGGATTTGGGTGATTATCTGGCCAAACCAGTTAATCTTGGCACAATGCTCTTCTCATGTCCAGAGCAGACGTTCTGCCAGCTCTGCTGCCTGCTGAGTTCCTCTGTAGATGACTGATCAACCCTAAGAGAGGATCACTGGTAAGCCAGTACCATATTGACAGAGCTTCTTTTGCCAGACCAGGCTATAGATGGACAAATCCTTAGTCTAATCTGCTGAGATTACAAGGTGAAGTTCAAGATGGATAGAGTACAGTGATCATGTATAATAAGAATTTTGGCTTCCTTTACCTTCAAATACAAATTGGTTTATATTACATTTTAATGACTCTTCTACCCATACGTGATTCGTAATACTATGCATTAGTCTCTTGAAAAATATTAGTTCACTGAGTTATGCAGAGTTTTCAAAGGTTGACACATTTCATTATAAATATAAAAAAACACATCCCTTAAGATCACCAACATCTCAGCAGAAAATTCAGTGAGCATTGAGAGGTATGACATAATTGTGTCTGTAATGATGGGGAGGGCAGTGGTGGCGAACAGGCATGTGTGGTGGTTAGGAGGAGAGAGAGACGGACCAGCCGTGCATCTGTGGGTGAGTTACTTAATCTCTTTTTTGCCTACTTTCCTTATGTAATAAAAAGTGGTAATGCTGACACTTACCCCCAAGGGTTGTTGTGAAGACTAGGTGAGATAAGGCAGATAAAGTACTTTGCACCTAACAAGTACTCAATAAATAGTAGCTATTGCTATCATCTTATCATCTTTTCTGAAAATCCCAGTAGGAGGATTGTTTTATCCGGCTCCTTCTTCTATGGGATTCAGTTCCCTTCACTTAAAGGACACTTTTCATCTGAGCCCTTAGCCTTTCTACTGGATGGACCCAGGAACTCACTTGTATGGAGAGCTGAGGGGCCACCTTAACACAATGCCAGCACAGTTACCTTCAAGCGTGTGAGTGCGTCAAGAATGAGGTACTTCTGGCCCCCGGCACAGTCTTGCTGACACTGACTTTGCATTTAAATCACATCCTATAGGACCATTTATCCATCAGCTCTGTCTTATCAGTTTGTGTCTGCTCATGTGTTTGGAAGATCAGGGTAAAGCAGAAGAACATGCAGGGTCAGAATTTGCAGGAGAAATTTAAGTCAACCCCTACCACCTTTCACCTGCAGATTGGGACACAGATGAGTTATCTTTCTGGTTTCGTTCCCATTTTCTTTCATCTTTATAGGCTGTCTTTACAGAGCCAATTGATTTAGTGATTTTGTGGTCACTGAATATTTCCCCAGCTCATTAACAGTTCACAGTTAAAGGGCTTTATCTGGCAGTGACCCAGTGAGCCAGTGGGTTAGCCCAAATAATACTATTGATATTCTGAGACCATCCAGAATTGGGCTCATGTATGCACAGCTGTGAGATCCTTTATGGGAGAATATAGTGCAATGACTTTTTTTTTTCTTTTAGAAGATAAAAAGAAAACTGCATAGCTTAATAATTTGAATTTGAGCAACTTAGGAGCTACGTGGTCAGGCCTGCATTATTTTTCAAGTATGACAGATGTAGGCGAGTTCTGTGATTTCATGCCCTGATCTTTGTGTCTTATGACCTTTACTAGTTACTTTAAACCATTTACATTGTTTTAGTTTCTGGTTTGAAACCAATTCCGTTCTTATAGTCGTATTAAAAAGCTATGGAAATCGATCCTTTCCAGTGGACTTAAAAGATGGTTAAAAATTGTTTTATTGGGGCTTATTTAATATTTGATCAATTATTTTTTTCTCGTTTCCCATTTACTTAAAATTTGTTAAAAAATTTTAATTTTTCAATCACAATTGGCATACAACATTATATTAGTTTCAGGTGTGCAACATTGTGTTTAAACGTTTATGTAACTTATAAAGTGATCATCCTGATAAATCTAGTATGCATCTGACATCAAACATAGTTATGTTGAGTTATGTTACTAATGTATGCTACTTTAATTTTGTTTAACACTATCTGCCAAAATAAACTTTATTCTCTATAACTTAAAATGTGTACATATAGAATAGTTAGTTTATTACGTACAGTTAATTCCATTGTTTTGGCTGCAATAAAATCAATTTTGAAATACAAAAAAATTCGTTATTGACTATATTCCTTATGCTACCGTTTTTTATGCTGTTTTGTAAATACCAATTTGTAGTTCTTATTCCCTTCCCCTTTTTCACCCAGCCACCCAAACTCAACCTCCCTTTTGCCAACCATCAAAATGTTCTCTGTTTGTATGAGTTTGTTTCTGTTTTGTTTATTTATTTTGTTCTTTAGATTCGACATGTAAGTGAAATCATGTGGTATTTGTCTTTCTCTGTTGACTTACTCCACTAGCACAGTATCCTCTAAGTTCATCCATGTCGTTGCAGATGGCAAGATTTTATTATTTTTTTATGGCTGAGTAACATTTCATTGTACATAAGTACCACGTCTTTTTTATTCATTCACTGATGGACACCCAGGTTGCCTCCGTATCTTGGCTATTATAAATAATGCTGCAATGAACATATGTACACACATGTCCTTTCAAAGTAGTGTTTTGGGTTTCTTTAGATAAATACCCAAAAATGGGATTACTGGGTCCTTCTTTGTCTCTTATTATAGACTTTGTTTTAAAGTCTGTTTTGTCTGATATGAATGTTGCTACCCCAGCTTTATTTTGTTTTATTTCAATTTTCATGAAATATCTTTTTCTATCTCTTTACTTTCAGTCTGCATGTCTTTTAATCTAAAGTGAGTCACTTATAGATTGGTTGTGTTAATATAGATATATTAAGGGTTGTGTTTTTCTTATCCATTCAGCCACTTTAAATTTTGAAGCATCTAATCCACTTACATTTAAAGTAATTGTTGATAGATATGTAGTTATTGCTGTTTTATTATTCATATTTTTGAAAATTTTTTTTCCTTCTTCTTAAAGAAATCCCTTTAACATTTTTTTGTAATACTCATTTGGTGGTGATGAACTCCTTTAGCTTTTTCTTGTCTGAGAAGCTTTTTATTTGTCCTTTGATTCTAAATGATAGCTTTGCTGGATAGAGTAATCTTGGTCGTAGGTCCTTTTCATCACTTTGAATATTTCCTCCCAATCCCTTCTAGCCTTCAAAGTTTCTGTCGAGAAATCAGTTGACACTGTCATGGGAGCTCTCTTGCAAGTAACTAATTGCTTTTCTCTTGCTGCCTTTGTCTTTAATGTTCGGCATTTTAATAATGATGTGCCTTGATGTGAGCCTCTTTGAGTTCATCTTGTTTGGAACTCTGCACTTCCTGGGCTTGATGTCTACTTCATTCACCAGGTTAAGGAAGTTTTCCATCATTATTTCTGCAAATAGGTTTTCAATTCCTTGCTCTCTCTCCTCTTCTCCTGGAACCCGTATGATGCGAGTGTTGGTATGCTTGATGTTGTCTCAGAGGCCCCTTAAACTATTCTCATTTTGTTGGATTCTTTTTACATGCTGTTCCGATTGGGTGTTTTCTGCTACCTTATCTTCTAAATCGCTGATTCCATCTTCTGCTTCATGGAATCTACTGTTGTTTCCCTCTCACGTATTCTTCATTCCAGTTATTGTATTCTTCATTTCTGTTTTTCTTTTATGTTCTCTGTCTCAATATTTATGTTTTCTATCTCTCTGTTGAAGTTCTCACTGACTTTATCTATTTTTCCCCTAAGTTCATTGAATATTCCTATAACTAGTGTTTGAAGTCTGCATCTGGCAGATTGCTTGTCTCCGTTTTGCTTAGTTTTTTTCCCCAGAGCTTTGTTCTGGTCTTTCATTTGGGACATATTTCTTCGTCTCCTCATTCTGGCTGCTTCTCTCTGTTTGTTTTTATGTATTAGGTAGAACTCTTTTGTCTCCTGGTCTTAGTAGAGTAGCTTATAAAGTAGGTATCCTGTGAGGCCCACTGGCTCAATCTGCCATGGTCACCTGACCTGGGTGCTCCAGGTGTGTCCCTTGTGTGGGTTGTATATACCTTCTTGTTTTAGTTGAGCCTTGGTTGCTGTTTGCATATCAGTGGGAGGAATTGACCCTCAGGCTGATTGATTTTGAGGACTGGCTGGTGAGGGGCTAACCCTATGAAGCAAGATTTGCTTTAGCAGGGCTCTGGAGCTTGTTCAATCTGCCTTTGGGTGTATTGTCCTTAGATATGGCCCCAGTTGGTACTCCAGCACAGTCTGAAGCTGGCCACTGAGTGTGCCAGGCCCAGGGTCTCCTGGGAGGGGCCCCCGACACAGGCCAAGTTCAGTAGCAGGTTGTGTTTTGCCCAGGGCCACCTGGAAAGAGTCACCAAGCAATCCACAGATGGCCAACACCGTTGCTGGGCTTCGAGGTGCTTCAAGAGGCCAAGCCAGGAACCAAGGCCAGCTACCACTAGTGCTGGGCTTGGGACTGCTCAGCAAGAGGTACAGGACACATCGAGGCCAGATGCTGCTTGTTTGGGGTTTGCGAACCTTTGAGAAATTTTAGGAAACTGCAGTAAGAGGCAAGACAGGCCATTTCTATGGAAAAGTCACCAGAAGCCAAAACGTAGTTAAAATTGATAGGAAATCTATTTATGGCTCTGGGCACACTCCGAGATAACCACAACACAATGTGGTCTTCCCTGGGAGAAATTCCCCCCTTCCCAATTCTGGTTCTTGCCCTTATCCCATTGCATAACCTTGGGCAAATGGCTTCACTTCTCTGGCCATTCATTTCCATCAAGAGCCTTAAAAGGTTGTTAAGAAGGCCAGAGGAGAGGCACGAAATCAAAAGTTATATATCAAAGTATATAGTTACATTTAAGAATTATGCAAAATCTCTCTCTCTCTCTCTCTCTCTCTTTTTCTCTCTCTTCCTCTCTCTCTCTCTCTCTCTCTCTCTGCTCTGTGACATCTCTTGCTACTAGTAGAGAGACAGACAGATAGGTAGAAGTTGTGAAAGCATTTTCAAAACTGTAAGGTCACATATACCCATGCAGGCACTACTAGAGAGCACCATTTCTATTAGTGAAGATGGCCTTGTGTTTTCATCTTGAAGAAAGGCTTCCATTAGACTGTCGTGCTCACTACAATTTACTGGATGTGCAAGTAGAGATGGGCTTTAGGTGGTGACTGAGCTATGGTTTGCATAGCCGGGATTAGGTTGAGATATTTTCTTAGGCTCATCTTCTATTGACCTCTTCCTTTCATATTTCTTGCCTTCATCCTCTCTCCCTTTTTCTTTTTCTAAAATGTATTCTTACAGAATGTTCTTATAGAAGTCATTCCTGATCATTGTAGAATCTAGAAAGTTTGTTAAATCTTAAAGACAAAAATGCACAGTTCCATCTGCTTGAGGCAACCCCTAAGACTGGGATCTATTTCCTTTCTTGTATTGTTGTTACTGTTATGTTAACTCTTCATTTAAAAAATATCATGGAAAGCTTACTGCTTATGAAATTTTGGTATCCTGCCCACCCTCGTTTCTGATGGCACCATAGTAGAACTTAGATGATCTCTGGGGATAGATCTCAGGACCTTCTTGAACCCCTATATTTGTTGACACTTATGTAGAAAATAATTTCTCCAGTAAAACTTCTCTTCCTATTTCACCAGAAGTCTATTCTCTGTTCACAGTTGCTTCCCTCTGCTCTCCGTGGACTAGTACATGTATGATAATAACTGCATTGCGCTGTGGCCTGTTAACTATGAAACTAGATTCCATAACCTAGTCCCTCACTACTTAAAAGTCAAATTCACATGACCAGAAAGAATGAACGACTCTATGTGGTGGATTTTCAGGATCAGCTGTGGATAGTTTATAAACCGCAGACATTTACCTGTAACTGCCAAGGGTGTCCTGATCCCCAGACCATTGAGTAAGAGGGACAGTTCAAGATTCTGTTTCTCATCTGTCTTTCTTCACCTCCTCCCAGGTAGAGTTTGAGGAATTGGAGCCTCAGAGAATCACCTCACTTAGCCTCATTACTGTCCAGGGAGGGGTGACCAATAGCAAAAGTCTTTATTTTCCAGTTGGTGAAAGGGATTGGGGTGGGGATAACAGCAAGGTGACTATAAGCCACCCACCGGAATCTCTCAGGGCCCAGTAGAAGTTCCCTATCAAATGGCCACTGGAAAATTACAAACGTTGACCTCTCCCGTCTGTGTTTAAGCTTATCCTGAATGGAATCGGAATTCTCTCCTCCACATCACTCAGGCCCAGGACTTCAGGCCAGAGTCTCCTTTTCTGAACACACTGAAACCATTATCTTCCTGGGCAATCCCTGTTTTTCTACGTTTGCGATTTCAAGGGAGGTGATAGCATCATCTCCCATGGAGTGGGCCTCATTGTGTCAGGCTTTTTGGAACCCATATTAAGTAACTTCAAGGTGGCCTGTTAGAGATGGCTTACGCGCATCGGGTATGCGAGGGAGAGAATGGGGGGCAGGGGAGAGATGGGGGGGATAGGGAGAGGGAGGGAGGGTAACAAGAAAGCGGTTCTAAGAAAAAAGAGCACTGGTGAGTCAGCGAGTTGGTGAAGCCGATTTGGGCTCATGTTTCAGCTGTCCCAGTACAAAGGGGCAGCAGCCTTCCACGGCTCCTCCTCGGACTGGTCTCCTGGTTTAATTAAAGGGAGGACATAGTTTCATACTTCAGAGAAAGAGATTGTAGGGGCGGCCAGATTTTGTAAGATCTTTCTATGACCAAATAAGTGTCTGTCCCTTCCTTGCTCAAACGTATTTAATGATTCCCTATTATTCATTTGATAAAATCAAATCCCCACACATCAGTATTTGGGTCCTTCAATGATCCTTCTTAATTTATGCTTCCAGTTTAATTTTCTTCTTCTCCATCCCTTTTAGTAGATTAGTCACAGTGTCTTCATTGTGTTCCATTGATTAATACCTCCAGCTTTTGCTCGAGCATTTCCCCTCTGCTAGTAATGGCTTCCCTCCTCCTTTCCTACTTTCTTTTCAGGGTCATTTCCCAGTACTAACCTAATTTGTAACTATTTACAAAAGAGCATTCTCTTACAACACAGGTTGTAAACAGGCAGGACATGGGCCTATTCGACCAGCAAATAGCGTGACTTGTTTGGCCTTCATGGAGAGTTAGGAATTTGATCCCACTTTTAAAAATTGGTAGATTTTATATAACAACTTAACTTTTAACTTAACCTGAAGAATGAAGAGCTCTGGCGATACCGTGCCCACCTTTCTGTACTGGTTAGTAGCTGTGGTTGCAGAGTCCTTCCTGTCCTTTGCTCATGTGTCACACTCTCTCCAGTTGTCACAGTCCCTACTGCTCGCTTGCGACTTTGTATGTGTGCTTCTACCTGCTTCTACCTGCTTCTGCTTCTCACATCCATGTCTGGTCTGGATTCTGTAAGCACTTGTGTTTGTAACTCCTGCTTTAAGTAAAACAATAATAATTTTAAAGTAATATATAATTCTCTCTCTCTCTCTCTCTCTCTCCCCCTCATTCCCTCCCTCCCCTAAACATTATTAAAACAAACTGAAGGACTGCCTAGGACATGACCTCACAGAATGAGGGGGCAGGGGGTGGTCTGGGTGGCGAGGTTCTGGTGAAAACACTGATAGCCCCACCTGGTTGAATCCCATTAGCACTTACACGCATAAATGGTGATGAACAAGATGGGGCACATGGGGGACAGAGAGTACTCAAGGGTGGTGCCCAGGTTTTCATTTTGAAATAAGGAGAATGGAGTTGCCACTTTTTAACACAGGGAAGACTTTGAGAAAAAGGGGCTGGAAGGAAAATCCAGAGCTTCGTTCTGAGCCAGTTAATTTGATGTCATTATTAGACATCTTTTATGAGTTGAGTTGTGTCCCCCCAAAAGATATGTTGATGTGTTAACCTCTAGTACCTCAGAATGTGACTTGATTTGGAAAAAAGGGTCTTTAAAGATGTAATTAGTTAAGATGAGGGATTTTGACCCCATCTTCCTTTCTCTCTGTGTGCAATTAGTTCTAAACCCCTCCCACTCAGGGCGAACGGGGCAAATCCCCACGTACCTTCCTCTGCTGCTGCCCTCCAACTGCCAGTGCATCTCACGGCTGAAGGTCAACGGAATTATCACGGGCAGCCTCTTGAAAGGGGAAAATGTCACAGAAAGTTGATGTGCCATCTGAGTGGGTTGCGAATATGAGTGTTTGGGGGCAGAAGGCGGATGCTTGAGATAAAGATTTGGGGGCCTAGGGAGGTGTAGAGAGCAAGGCCATATCTGACATTGCAGAGTTCTAAGCTCTAAAAAGCTCATGTCACCCCCTCTCCTATTGTAATTCAAAATTTAAACACTAAATGATGAAATAAATATCAACAATCCAACATAGTTCTGAATTTTTAATGCTCTTTTCGAATTATAAAACAACAAAATCTTTAAGAACTCTCATATTCTCGAGGCTGCTTGTGGTTTGCTGGGGTCTTATCACAGCTCTGGCTTCTGTGACATTCGGTGAGGAGCCACCTCCCTTTCCTGGTCACCATGTGTATGTCTGACCTAGAGCAAGTCAGATCTCTCTGAGTTTCAGATACCTCATTTGCCAAACAAGGAGTTTGGACTAAAGTTTTTCTAAAGATGCTTTGTAGAGCTGACATTTTGTTACTTTACAAATAGAGCTTGGTGCTTCAGTTTGTTTTTAAAAGCGTATCTATCCAGGAGTCTGTGCTATTTCTTGCAGAAGATAAACTAACGAATACAAGCTAAAAAACACTGCAGTGTTTTGCATGAGAAACGAGCAGCTTCTCTGCTAGCCTATCAGATCTCGCCACGTTTGGTAGACTGTGGACCAGAAAGTGTAGTAAACATAATAGTCCTGGGTGTCCCCACCTCCCCACACACACGCCAAAAATGGATACACTTTTGGAGGAGAAATGAGTGAAAACATATGGAACATTCCATTCTCGTATCATCGGGCTCCTGTCCCTATATTGTTAGAGGGATCTTGTAACAGTGAAAGCATTGTTCCAAGAGGCTTTTTGTCGCTTTCTTCAGCCTTTCAAATAGTTCCCTTTTAATCTCCGAAGGTGGCGATAGACAGGAGGGGTCCTGAGGGAGACCCTGACAGGTTGGGCTATTCTCAGTCTCGTCTCACTTCGGCCAACCCTCTGGCACCTTCTTTCTCAAGGCCAGTATAGGGAAAGGTCTGCATTGGCTTCAAACAGAAAAGTTCATTTTCTGAGATTGATGGGAGGGCAGGGGGGTTCAGGGGAAAAGTGGCCATTTTTCAATCTCTGAAACGGTCTCCTATGTTATAAGAAAACATGAGAAACTAGAAGGAAGAAAAATGGGATTTTTCTCAGATTATAAAAACGGTAGAGAGGCGGGGGTGCTGCAGAAGTAGGGGTGACGGGAGAGCGTGAACCTTTCCACTTGGAGGTTTTAGAGCCTCTTAGATACGGGCTGTTTCTACGTTTTCAGGTACGATGTGAGCGATGAAAAGAAACAGAGAGTTGTTGAGTTGGTCCTGCAACAGGTCTGTGGACCAGGACAGCTCCATCGGGCGGTGAGAGTGATGCTTTCTCATTTCTTACAGATGACACTGTCCCGATGCGCCATCTGGATAAACCCTGGGGGCCTAGAGGAAGCTGGCGTCCTCTCAGAGGTGGTAAATTCCAGAAGTTTGAAAACATCCAAGGAGAAGAGTCTCTTTCTTTCTCTTACTAGTTAGAAATAAAACCAAATAAAACCATTTTTTTTTTTTTCTCTGAAAACATAGTATGGCTGAATATTTCTGGAGCTTTTGAGAAGGCATAGTTCATGGTTGATCCCTACCACCCCTAAGCCTCACACTCCTGGCCCAGGGGCTCCTTGACCCTCTGGAACTTTCCGTAAGGACTTCTCCCTAGATCTGGGCTGCAGGGGCAAGATTGTCCTGTGGGTCTGTGACTGTCCAGCCTGGGTTCACGGAAGGCAGAGAACTCACTCCCATCGGTATCTGGTCTTCCTCAGGGGAGCGCCCAGTTGTCAAATCTGGCATGAAATTTCTAGAGAAATCCTTTGCCAGGTTCCAACCAGTAAATGTCAGAACTCAGGTGAGGTTCCTGGTGTGACCTGAATGTAAGCCCACTCCTGAAACGTTGCCTGGATTCGTCTCCACCTTCTAGGGTAAGAGAACTCTCCATTTTTGTCAAGGGCCTCATTGATTGCAACTGCATCACCAGGGGAAGTTTGGGGCTAACTTGGCAAAAATGCTTCCACTGAAAGTCACTACTAAGAGTTATTCGTTTTGGAACACTGTTTGAGGCACTTAGCAGGAAAAATCTCAATTGATTTTTCAAAGCAATCCAGGGAAATAGTGCTTCTATCATCCTCATTTCTCAGATGAAGAAACTAAGAAGGATTAAGGGTTTAAGCTTAAGGGTTTAGAGCTAGGATTATGGACTCAGACAAGTCTGGCTACAAAACCTCTGCTTTTAACCTAGTAGTATCTCCCTTAGTGATGGAATGGATTAAATGGATCTATATCTATATCTATCTATGTATCTATGTATCTATCTATCTATCTATCTATGTATCTATCTATCTATCTATCTATGTATCTATCTATCTACAAAAATGCTAGTAATTATTCAATTATTATCTCTGGGAGAGGAATTTGTTATTGACTGGAAGTTTGAGTCCCTTCAAAATTCACACGTTGAAATCCTAACCCCCCCATGCTGTGGTATTAGGAGGTGGGGTCTGCGGGAGGCAATTAGGTCATGAGGGTCGGTCCTAAAAATGGAATCAGTGCCCAGAGAGCTCTCTCACCCTCTACCACCTCTCAGTGTGAGGGCACAGTAAGACGATGGCTGTCTCTGAACCAGGAAGTAGCCCATCACCCGACACCGAATCTGCTAACACTTTGATCTTGGACATCCTAGCCTCCAGAACTGTTAAAAATAAATTCCTATTATTATAATCCACTCAGTCTCTGGTATTCTGTTATTTCAGCCCAAATTGACAAAGACAAGGATGATGAGTGGTTTTCACCTCTGGTTTATGCACTTTCCTGCACTTTCCCAATTTTGTACAATAAAATGAATTGCTTTTGAAAAGTAACCAGTGTCCAGAAATGATAAAAATTCTGTCATTCTTGATGCTTACTTGATTCGTGAGTTTTCTTTGGATGAGAGCATGTTTAGCTTCTGGATTTCCTTTAATATGTCATACGAACAGTTGACCCATTCCCTATCTGCCTTCAGCATCATAAGGGCACCTGCTTCAGGCTATGGGATGTTTGTGAAAGCCTTTTATCCTGGGCATAAAATGGAAATACTCCCCTAGGGTTATGCAGCTGTGGAGCCTGGGAGACTTACTTTATTGGCTGTCCCTGGCTTGCTTGCTTTTGGAGCTAATTCTTTCCAATATGAACTTGAATTTTTTACCCCCGCTTTATATTTTAATTTCTTTAATTGCTTTTGGAAAGGTCTGACAGTCTGAGGCAGGCCTGGAGCTGACAGATACACACCACATAAGGTCTTAGGAGTTTGTTCTGTCCTGTGTTTCTAAAAATTTCCCCCTCACAGTAGAATATGTGAATGCATTATGTCCCCTCTCCTGTCTTAAAAATCCATAAAAACTTTGTGACCGTAATATTTCTGTGTTTGTTTTAATAAGAACTATGATAAGCTTTCATATAGCCACTTAAAAAAAACTTAGCATGAAAAATAAAAATTAAATTAAAAAAGATAAATCAGAATAAACCTGTCATCTCAGGAAAATGAGCTGGCTCACCCTGTGTCTTGGGGTGTCTCTAGCTCCTGCTGCATTCCTGCAAGGATACCAGTGCCTTAATATGAGAAGCATGGGTTTGTAACCACCTAATTCTATCTATAGGGTGTGGAAGGCTATTCCCTTCAGTTTTCCCTTTGTGGTAGCTAGAGAGGTAGATATAAAGCAGACCTTTCCTGTCCTTCAGAGAAAAGTGTCTGCAAAGAAGCTCCTTTTAATAATATTGGCCAGTCCTTCTGTAGCAAATCTTTGATATATTATTTTGCTAACAGTATTTCTGTCTCTTTACCTCATCTTAATAAAGGCATTCTCCCAAGGTAGCTGGGAGCCATGTTTGAGGCAGAAGGTGAGGGAAGCCAGCATTGGTCCTTCCAACATTGATTTAATCTGACCTTCTCATCTTGATGACCATGAACCTGAGGTCCGGAGAGAGGAATTAAGGGAAGATGGATATTAAAATTTATTACCATGAGCCAAGCACAGTAGTAGCTCTTTCCGCCCTATGCCCTGTTAATCCTCATAACCTAATGAATAAGGGGTATAACCTCCATTTTTCAGATGAAAACAACAGAGGCTCATTTGACTTTCCAAAGCCACACAACCAATAAGCAGAACTCAGATTTGCTCTCCAATTGACTTGACTGTCAAGCCAGGGATATCTCCATCCACATCGTGGTTCTTGAGCTCAATATGCTCTCCATCTGCCTGTAGGTATGCCACAGACGTTTCTAATGTACATTCATCAAAATGCTCATGTTAGGAAATGATTAACTTATACATTAAATTAGAAGAAATGGCTCATATGCTTTTTTGGTGGAAATGAAAGAGAAGGCAGAAGTGGGTGAGGTGTGTTAGGGATTGGAAGAATGGAGGTGTGTAGTATTATAAAAATGTTCTGGAACATGCTGTTAATATACACAGTGTTTATAAATTACTGTCATATTTTACTTTCCCATGCATTAAAAAAATCCTGTTTTTGTATAGGAAAGCCATCTGTCATTTGTTTGTGGCAGAATACAGGTTAAGAACCACCACAAACCATCTTGCTTTTGAGGACTCGGCCAAGGCCACGCTGACTGGTTAGTAAGAGCCTAATCACAATTTAGGTCTCCCAGTTTCCAGGCCCAAGCTTGTGTAAAATTGCCACTTTTCAGTTTTGGCCTGTGAGTGTTGACCTAAGTGATATCCTAACTGAGAAGGAGAATTTGACCACCTAGAAAAACTCCAAAGACTTTAACAAAGACCAGTGAAATCGATAAACCCAACTTAAACGGTCTATACCTTGCATACTTCTGACCCTTAATCATGAATCCAATTAGCAAATGGTTATTGCGAAAGTGCTGATTCAGTACTTGTCAGAGATATGAGTGAGCGGCTACAGTGGACTCAGGGAGTAGGTCTTAACCCACTCTGATGAAAGCTGTTGATTCTTGGAGTAGACAAGGGAACGACCTCAAAAATACTCATATATATATATATATATATATATATATATATATATATATATATATATGAGTATTTTATTTTATATATATATTTTAGGAATTATTAGACCTGCTGAAGTCTGTCCACTGTGGTCATGAACAAGCTTTTGATCTAAGTGTTCATTCTTGAATCAGTTTTTCAAGTCACTCACCACCTGGTTACTTACTGCTTAACCTGGAATTTCACAGCCCGTTTCATTTAAAGATTGACAAACACGTTTCGCCAATGAAGTAAAATGTGCTCCTCATTACAATCCCCGTGACATTGAGAGGAAATTCATTTATTTTCAAGTTTTTATGAGAAAGGCTTTATACTAGGTGGACACAAAGATGTATCCCACAGAGTCTCTGTTCTTGAGGTGTCTTTTTTCCACTAGGAAGTACAGAGAGTGATGCCAAAATATAGCAATTTCAACATGTGATAAGTGGGACAGCTGTTGAGGAGCATGAGTTTTTGGAGCAAGGAGGGCACTTGGTGGGCTCAGGTGGTGCTCAGGTGAGAGGAGGGGAAGCTGAGGCCAAATTCCTGCTGTCCTCCCATGACAGGGACGCAGAGCAGGATTCTATGCAGGGTAAGTACTCAGATATTGCTGGCGGTTAAATTTCACCCCTAGGGCCCATATCCAAAATAATTGAGAGTAGGAAGAGGAGGCCATGGAGCCAAGGGCCTGAGTGGAAACCCTGGTTCTACCATTCACTGCTTGGGTGTCCTTAGTCCAATTCCTTAATTTTTTTTGAGCCCTAGTTTCCTTATAGGATTGTTGAAAAGATTAGAAATAAGATGTACTACGTTGTACGTGTGGGTGCTTACAGGTTAAGGCTTATGCGTTTTTACCTCTTAATAAATCAGGGCCGAGGGCAATGGTAGCTGTTCCGATTTGGCCCATGTCTGCCCTGCATTCACAGGCAATGACTCACTCCTTCGAACCTATTGCACCAAACGGCTTTGGGAAGGAGGAAAGAGCAGTGCACTGGAAAACCAGAAGCTCGTTCCCAATCCCTTCTCTCACCAGCTTGTGAGTAGCTACTTAACACCCTATTCCTCCATTTCCCCATTTGTAAAATGGGGATACAATGTCTAACTCACAAGGATGTTGTGAAGGTTAAGTGAGAGAATACATGTTGCAAAAAATAGTCATTGCGAGTGATCCACAAAATGCTTGTTGACATCCCGATGACCTCACTGAGGCCAGGCTGGGGCTCATGATTTCACGTATCCTCTCTTTCCTGTGCTCATCAAAACAGAATCCTGAAGGGGCCATAAAAGGGAGATGCCAGGCATGGAGGCAGGTGGTTTGTGTTTATGAGCTCATTTCACACTCACACTGTGGAAAGAGGTCTGTATGCTTATTCCATTTCAGAGATGATCAAACTAAAGCTCAGGTGATCTACTCAAGAATCTTGTAATCAAGACTGCCCTTAAGTATGGCAGAAGGTTGTTTGTACAGGGGGAAGAAATGGAGAGAGAAGACAGGTCAAGTGGAGGAGGAGAGAAAATTCAATGCTGGGTGGCTTCAGCATCATTTTTGCCAAGACTGTAAATTTCATAGAATGCTAACATTTCAGAGCTCGAAAGAAGCATATAGAGATGACCGGGATTATGTTCTCTTTTGGAAAATGAAGTTCAGAGAATGTAGGGGACTCACCCAACTCATAGCTATGAAGTGAAGGAGGCTAGACTAGAATTTAGGTCTTGAGCCCAGAGTCCAATCCTTGCTTCATTGCTGCATCATTCCATCCTTCTGCGTGTTCCTGTGTGTCTGACTAGGGAAAGGAAATCTGAAGAGGAAAATCACTTTCGAGCACATCGCTCAGGTGAGAAGCTCAGGGATCACTGAAAATATGTTAGACTTCTAGCATTGCTGCAATGATTGCCAGTGACACTTGTTGGGTTGCTTTTATGTCCAGGACTTATTTTTCTGGGTGAGCAGGATCAGGTAGGCTTTGGAAAACTTGGACTTCACATGAACAAGGAATGCTTTGCTGCAGCTAAACTTTGCTGCTTGAACATTATTGGTTTTGAAAGATGCTACCTGGCCTCAGAGCCCAAGTGAAACTGGGGACTAATAATCAGGTCAGAAGAATGAAGTGCAGTGCAGATACAATCTGCTGAGGGATGACACATACTGATTATTTATTCAGTACATATTTTTGAGTACCTATTCTTGCCGGGCTCTGCTGTAGACTTTTCTAATGGCGGGAGATGGACATAAATGAATAAGCAATATATACAGTGGTGATAAGGACAATGGAGAAAAATGGAGCAGGAGAAGGTGATAGGAAGTTTCAGGGGTGAGGAGTAGGTTTAAGAATAGGCCTACTGAGAAGGGGACATTTGAACAAAGATTTATGGTGTCTTTTCTACATGGTGGGAGGTTCCCAGGCTAGTCACCAGCCAAGTATCTGTGTGGGTGCTATCTCCGAAAAAACTTCTCAGCCATTTTGGGTGAGATCCCACTGCAGGTCATACACACACACAACAGTGGTCAACTCTAGATCCTGAAAGGCAAGCTGGTTACTGTCAAAAAATCTATGATCTGAATGACTAGGGCTAATGCTTCCCCAGCTTCAGGCACTTGCATGCCACCTTCAGGTCTTTGCCCAATTTTCCCTTACCCTCTATTCTAGGTACTCTGAGAAAATCCCCCTCAAGGGCTTATCCCCCACCCCCCCACCCCCACATACAAGTTTTTAAATGCTCCAGATGACAAATTTAAGGAAAATAATTTAGAAGGCCTGATGACTGCAAAGAAAATATTTGGAAGAGGTAATTTAAAACTTGCGTTGGCAAGAATGGAATGTTTACATGTGCAGCTTTCCTGTCCTTAAATTGAGATGAAGCAATAATTTTTTACCATTGCGTTTTGCTACTGGAGGGATAGGTCGAAACGTTTAAAATTTAAAATTGGGTTTTGTTGTTACAGCGTGCATTTGAAATATGTGTGCAAGGTCCAGCCCATGAGGCAGTCCTGTCCCTAAAGGATGAATGTTAGTTAATTCATTTGGACTCGAATGATATTGCTTTGCCCTCATCTGTAGAAAGATCACAGCACTGGCTACTGTGCGTTGAGTTTTCTGGTTTTGTTTTTTTTTTCCCCCTGTTTTTATTTTATTTTGGCTTAAAATAACAGAAACTTGTTGTCTCACCATTCTGGAGGCTGGAAGTTCAGTATCAAGGTGTCGGTAGGGCTATGTTCCCTCTGAAACCTGTAGGAGAATCCTACTTTGATTCTAGCTTCCAGAGTTTGCCTGAGGTCCTTGTCATTCCTTGGTTTACAGTCGCATAACTCTGGTCTTTGCTTTGTCATGACATGGTATTCCCCTTGCGTGTCTCTGTCTTCACATGGCATTCTCTATGCGGCTATATTGTGATAAGGACAGCAGTCACATTGGATTAGCAGCCCACACTACTCTAGTATGACCTCATTTTAACTAATTATATCTGCAACTACCCTATTTCCTAGTAAGGTCGCATTTTAATATACTGGAGGTTAGGACTTCGACAAATCTGTTCTTAAGGGAGGGACAGACTTCAACTCATAACACCTGTCTCACTTGACCATATTTCATTTCAGGGCTTTCTATAGGAAATTTTGTTGGTGGTAGTGGTGTTCACTGAGATGTTATTAGTTAATCTTTACACTAATTCTTTGAGGTGAGCCATTATTATTTCTCTTTTGCAAATAGGAAAATTGTCGGATGTCATACAGCTTGTGGGATGTGGAGGCAGGGTTTGGACCCTCCTTGTTCACTCGTGGAGTTGTCGTAAAGAGGAAAGGAGATAAAGACTACATCTGGGGGTAGTGGCCCCAAACCAGTCATTCTTTTGAAAATGAATTCATTAAAAAATACTGAGCACCTGCTCAGTATAGTGCTGTGTATTAGGGTTGCACTAGGGAGATAGGTAAGCCATAGTGGACTTAGTTAAGAGTGAGCCTTAGACAGACACAATTTCAGTAACCACACAAATAGATGTGGTTAAGTACAAACTGATAGTAGCGATCTGAAAACAACTGACCCAGTTTAATAGAGCATTTAACTGGGAACTGGCCAAGGCTGAGGGAAACAGATACCTAGAATTAATATGACTATTAATGGAGGAGTGGCTTGGGTGGGACACTATATATCTCTATAAGTAACTAAATAAGTAAGTAATCTAGTGTTTTTCTCCATACTTTGGGATGTAGCACATCAGTGGATTACGAAATCAATTTAGTGGTTGCACCTGATATTTAAAAAACAAAGTAGAATAAAATGAAATAGCAGAGTGTATTGCTCATATGGAGACTTGTGAGTCACCTTCTACATAGTCACTAATGGAATTGGGCTTCATTTCCCAAGGTCAGTAACACATTCTTTACTGGCTTTCTCCTGCTGGTTTCACTGTCCTAAATCCTTACCCTGCGCCCTGAGATCGTTTCCCAAGAAACCTCTCCCCAGTGCTCATTTCAGGCTCTGCTTCCCCAGAATCAAACGAACACAGCTCAGCACCCAAACAGACTTGGAAGAACATTCTCAGCAGTACCCAGTTAGGAAAATTCCATCCGATCCGCTATCTTCTGATTCCCCTGAACTCATGAAAGCCGAAAAGTATGGGGACGATGAACGACCAAGAAATTCTACTTTTTTTTTTTCTTGGTAGTCTTCTCAGTTCAAGCTTGAGTTCAGCCCTGGCTGGTTCATACCTCACTTTCTTTTGTGTTATGGACCATTCACAGGGATCAACATAAATTCCATCATAATAAATACATGAAAGTAATGGCAGTTGTCACTCAGTAAGAAACTTGTATTTATTTAATTTAAAAATTTCTATTTCTATTTCTATTAATTTCCATGAATTTTAATTTAATTAAAAAATTTAAATGTAAAATTTTAATAGCTTTATTGATATATAATTCACATACTATACAATTTATCCACTTATTGCATAATTCAGTGTTTTTAGTAGATTTACATAGTTATTTGACCATCACCACAATTGATTTTAGATTTTTAAAATAATAAAAAAAAAAAAGTCCCTTACTGAACAATGTTCCCAGCCCCCGGCAACCACTAATACCTTCTCTATCTTCATGGACTTGCCTATTCAGGATATTTTATAGCAATGGAATTATTTGTGGCCTTTTGTGTCTGGCTTCTTTTACTTAGTATAATGATTTCAAGATTCATCCACGTAATAACACATATCAGAACTCGATTCCTTTTTATTATCAAATAGTATTCCATTGTGTGGATATACCATGTATCTATTACTTTTTGATTGTCCCTTTTTTTCATTGTAGTACTACTAACACCTAGAATGGTGCCTGTTACAAAACCCATTGGGTAAATGTATACGTGAAAGAATGAATAATCAATGGCAGCTATCATAATAGTAATGAGCGTTGTTCTACAACTAAGCTGTGTAAAAGGTGTAAATTTCCTAATTTTTCTATAACCAAGATAACTTTCTATGTTAGACACCATCTTGCACTATTCAGGGTCCCTGGACTTTTTTGCCTGAGAAGGTATATGTCTCTGGGGTCATCACCTACTCACGGTGGTGTCCTCTGAGGTGGCCTCTTTCCCAAAGGTTGCAGGTGGAGGAGTCCACCAGGCAGGATGCAGCTGTGTTGTCCCCTTTCCCAGCCACAGGTGCGAGAACTCTCCTTGAAACTTCCATGACCCCAGTGTGCAAGGCTTTCTGCCAGATTAGGCCGAGGGATAATTGTGAGGCTGTCCAGGTCCTCTCTATCTGGGCACAGAGCCAGTGGCCCCTTCCCTGGGTCCTTGCCACCTTTCCAGGTGTTACGAAACTGACCCAACACAATTGGATGGCTCACAATTCTTCTGACTTCTTTTCTCTTCCTCCTGCCTGCTCACTTTTTAGCTAGCTGGAGTAGGAAGAGCGGAGGCTTGACTGAACAGTCACAGGACCAAATTCAGGATCTATCAACCTGGAATCTCGGACCATTCATTTCTTTCTCCTGAGCTTCAATTTCCTTATTCGTAGTGCTGTGGGAGTGAACAGATAAAATGCATATGTCCCCCAAAGTTCAGTGGCCCTCTTATTTCTATCGGTTGAGCCTGTTGCAACCACAACACAAAAACTAAGCAGCTTTGTACTTTGGAGGATGCCCACCCTCCTCCTTTCAGCCCCTACTCACTCTGCTCTAGCCTCATGGCCAACTTGATACTTCTCTTATGCTCTGAGCATGTTCTCATTCCTGGATCTTTGCATTTTCTGTTTCTCTGCCTGGAATGCTCTTTTTTTTCCTAATATATCTGCAGGGCTAGCTCCCTTGTTTCCGTTGGTTTTTGATAAAAACTCACCTCTTCCATGAAGCCTTCCCTAGCCTGCCCAAACACCTCTCCTATTCCCCTTTCACATACTACCCACTCCACAAGCCCCCTTTCCTGACTTAGGTTTTCTCCCAGCATGCATCACTACCTGCATCTGTTGTCCTTCTTGTTACCTGTCTCCTCTGCCACAACATCAGCTACCTGAGAATAGATTTGGTTCTGCTGAGTTTGCTAGGATAGTCCCAGCACCCAGAACACTTTAGGTGAATTGTAAATATTTGTTGAATGAATGAATGAAGATGTGGGCGATGGAGAGAGCCCATCATAGTCATTGTCTGCATTCTGGGCTCAACTCTGGGTGGGGATTTCCTGTCTGGGGCTTTCCCAGCCTCTGTGCCTCCAGTTTCCCCCTCCCCCTTCCCTCTGTCCCACTTCCAGATTTCTAGATGTCTCGTAATTTACTTTTGCACAGCAATTCCGCTCCTTTGACTTTGCATGCTCCGTACAAGGAGGTTGGCCAAATAGGGCCTAGAGTTAGGCAGAAGGCAAATTCTAAAATATCATTTTTTTTTCTGTTCTGCATCAAGTGCTTATTAGAAGCCCGAACAGAGGTGCATATAGATAAGCGTGGTACCCATACACAGTAGGTGCCAATACACAGTAGGTGCTCAGGCACCTGCTGTGGGAGACGATATGACAGTCAAGATTCAGAGGTGCTACCTCACCTCACAGCTCAAGATAGCAAGAGTGAGGTGCTATTTAAACATCACGTTTAGGAATATGAACATGCCTCACTTTACCTTCTTTTAACTATAAAAAGCTAGTCAAGGAAGGGTAAGGTAGAGTGGGGAGGAAGTGCACACGGACGCTGTGGATCACTGCCCGCCCATCTACGTACTCTCCAGGCTGAACCCTGAGGTTTGTTTATATTGTGGGAGGTGGTCGACTACAGGTGCTGACCCAACATTTAGAGGGTGGGGGCCATGTCATTTTCTCCTACACTTGGCACCATTGCTTAAATATGCTAAGATGGGCAGCAGTATAACTTAAGATGCTTGATCTATGTAGGATCCGAGCAGCAAGGGGTCTAACGAATTGAGAAGGTTTGGATCCAACTCTCTGCTCTCCTCCAACTTGCTATGTGACCTTGAATAACATTCCCAGCGTCTTTGAACCTTTGGATTATCCTCTACAAAGATGGGACACTGGCAGATTAAAATATCAAGTGGTCTTCAAAAGTTGGGCTGCTGCTCAGTGCCATTACTAATGAGATGGCCTAGACGTAAAGGCCTTTGTGCACAATTTGCCTGAGACTTAAAGTGGAAGTGAGAAACAGCTGCATGTCTGGTGTGTCAAGTTCTCAGTAAAGATGTGGACATCTTTTGGCGAAGCATCAGGTGCTGATGGCTTCCTGTGGGTGTTTTGGATCTGAATGCATAGCTCAGTTGGGCTTAACAGTTTTCATTTCTCCCTTGTCAGTTGGGGCGCTGGGGACTCATGCGAGGAAGCTGTACCCCATCTTCGTCTCTCTTCTCTACACCCATGTTTAATTACCACTTTTGAGCAATTGCCTCCAAGCCAGCTACCTGTCTCCATTCCTCTGGACACCACCCTAGTCCAGCCTCCTCGCTACCTCTCATCTCTGTTCCTGCAGCAGCCTCCCATCCTGTGTCCTCCCTGGTTTGCAGAGCAGCTAGAGTGATGTTTGGAGCTAGACTAAGATCGCTCCCCTCCCCTGCTTAAGCCTTTTAAAGCGTCTGCACTCCTGTCCTGTAAAGTCCCAACTCTTCCCATGGCTCCTGTCACCCTCTTTGATTATCTCTCCAGCCCCATCTGCCCCCTGACTTTTATAACCCTGGCCATATGGAATTGCTTGCTCTATCCTTTTCCACTTCCAATTCTTTGCACATGCTGTTCTGGCAGGAACCACTGTCTTTACAATCTTCACTTAAGTAACTCCATTGCTTAAATATGACCTTTAGGTCTCTCTGTTTGAGAAGCACTTTCTCCCCACAATTTCCCTGACCCACTGTTTCTGGCTTAGGCTGGGATTTCTCCTCCCGTACGAACTCTGATTAACTAGAGGCATCTGTCTGAAACGGCAGTTTGGGAAGGTTTTTGAGGCCAAGGTTAGTGGGAAAGAGAGCAGTAGATGGTTAAAGGTGTTTGCAGTGGAAGGAGGAGTGGATGAGGGCCTGCATCGTGACCTGCACCATCCTCATTCGATCCTTCTCCTCTTCTAGGTCTAGCCCCCTCATCCTCTTGAAATTCTCTGACCGCTTCTGCTCACACTCATCTCACCTGCTCTACATGCCTTTGTATAGAATCAGAGCCACACAGCTTAGTCTGAATTCTTCCATATTTATGTTAGACAGGTTTCTGTGTCCTGGCCTAGACTAGACACTCCTAGAAAATAAGAAGCGTTGATTGGAATCCTCGATATTTCCATCCAGCAGGGCTGGAAAATAGTTGCTGATGGCCGGGCGGTTGCTTGCTCCCTTTGCTCTGTCTCTTTGATACTCTGTCAATGGCCACGTGTCCTCCTCCCTACAGCCCCGAAGACCTCATGCTTCTACTATTTTGATCTCGACTCCTGCTGTTGCCTGTCTACATCATACTTGAGCTTCTCACAGCTCCCTGCTTCCCATCATTCAAGTATCAATTAAAAAAATGTCACCTCTTGAAAGACCCTTTCCTGACTACCCACCCTACTCCTTTGTGACTCTCTAGAACCTTATCCTGCTTCACATCTTTTTATATCATGTGCCCATTTTTAAAAAGTATTTATTGATATTTCTTTTGCCATCTTCTCTGACTACTCACCCCATACTCCCAAAATATAAGCTCCCTGAAGGCCATATTTAGTATATTGTTCTCAGTATATCCCCAGGCCAGGCACTGTGACCAAATGGATGGAAGAATGAGTGAATGAATGAGTGCCTAAGAAGTGGGCTGTCTCTCTTTGAGGTTGATCCTGTAGGAGACCCTCTTTACAGGATTGTTTATTTCCTAGACCTTTCAAATTATAGCCCTTGGCTCTGCAAATTCAGGAGAATTGTAGATGGCCTCTTGCTTTCTGGGAGAAAGCAGAGTATTTACTGGAAAGAAATGAAACCAAAAAACCCCAAACAAACAACACAACAACAACAAAGAGAGAGAGAGAGAGAGAGAGCGAGAGAGAGAGAGAGAGAGAGCGAGAGAGAGAGAGAGAGAGAGAGAGGAAATGGCTGTTGCATCGTATGTGGGCTGGGCCACCTGGAAGGTGGAGGAGATACCAGCTGTCTTTCCGTTCTCCAGTCTCTCCAGTTTCTGGAGAGAAAGAAGGCCGTGGAAGGGTTCCTTCCAGGGACCTTATCTGCCAGAAAAACAATGAGCCACGTTTTACAGCTGACTCACCAGAAAGGAACAAATAGCCCTCTGTGGGGCTAGGAGCCTCAGACTTATGAATCCCCTGAAGAATGTTAAGGGGGTTTAAAGTTTCTCAGCTTTGGGGGAAAGAAAAAAGTGGGTGACAGAAGCATTTTCCTCTATCCTTTTTGGTCTTAACAAACAAGGCCCGTTCCTTAATAGAATGCTTTTTTCCCCTTTCTTTTTTTTTTCGCGTGTGCAATTTTCATTCTCAAAGCCTTGTTTTGTTCAGTTTATGCTCAAAAGCAGCCTTTTCTCAGGTCCAGGTGGACAGCTGCTTAACTCATGATTGCTGTTTGTTTCTAATATTTCTCATCGTGAAGCAGAGAGGTCAAAATGACACTGTAGTACTCTTTAATTTAAGAAATATTTTCAGCTGCCCATCATCCATTACTTAATTATACTAGATAGAAGAAGGAAGAAAATTAAAACAATCTATACTCCTAGTACTCAGAGGCAACTCTTCAGGCTTTTATTTCTCTCATATATATATTATTTTATTCTCTCATATATATTTATGAAAATTGAGAACACATAATATCATATATACTGCTTTTTTATTTGGCAATATATCATCAACAATCACAAACATTTTATTTAAGAAAAAAATTTTCATTTTCTTATCACAAAATAATGCACTTTTGTTATAGAAAACTAGAAAATAAAATGAAATAGACAAAAAAGCACAGAGAAATAAAAAAATTTCTGTAATTCACCGGAAATAATCACTATAAAATGTATATCTAATCATTCTTTAAAATATATTCTTAAAATAGAATTATATTTAAAAGCCTTTTTTTTAAAAAAAAGGTAAAAATAAGGTCATGTTGTACATTCAGTAAAAGACAGGGAAATAATCTCTTATAATATGACCCTTTAAAATCTACTACATCTCATCCATTACAAGCTTATTATGTGATAAGTATATGACAAAAGCTATTGGTCCAGTGAAATCTATTTAAATCACTTTTGCCCTTGCTTTTCTCTACTGTAGAGCCTGGAAAGTGAAAAATGCCCAGCTTCCCTTGAACCTGGCGTTAGCCATGTGACTTGTTCTGGCCAATGAGATGGAAGCAGATACTTAAGGAAAACTTCTCTTCCCAAATAAAAATACAATAACTAAGAAAGAGAAGACTTGTGCTGTTTACACTTGCCTCTTCTTTTTCTTCTTGAGATGTGGTCATGATGCCTAGAGTGCAGCTGCCATTTTAAAGAGGAGAAAAATCCACAAGCAGAGGACAGTAGAGCAGAAAAACAGTAGAAACTATTGATGATTTTCATGATAACTTCTCCAGCTTTTAGCTCTCTACCTTTGGAATTCATATTGAGTGAGATGCTTTATAAAATCCAGCATTATTTATGTCTGTCCTTTATCTCTTCATGCTCTGTGTAAAATTACTAACTCTGACATCAGAACTTGATGGGGCCCAATCCAGCAAGGTACCTATTTCAGATGTTCATTTCAGTGGGAGTTTATAACATCTAGCTATTTTCACTCAATTATTTTTGTGTTGTTTTATAACTTTTCTGTCCTCAAACCCCCTTCAGTGACCAACTCACCATTCCTAAGTCCAGGGCTAAGTTTTATACTTCTGTATATCAACTCATAGCATAGTGCTTTGTGAATGGTAGATAATAAATATTAGTGGTTCGACTGTCTGACTTTAACTCTGATTTCTTGGTTATAGAATGTGTAAGAATTTCTGAGACTATTGATTTAGACATCTTTATAGAACCCACAAACACAAAATGATGTTTGCTTTTTAAATGCTAAGCAGAGTGGTCAAAATGACACTGTAGTACTCTTTACTTTAAGGAATATTTTCAGCTGCCCATCATCCATTACTTAATTATTGTTACTAGCAACATATCTCAGTCCAGTGGTAAAATAACACTTTGGAGAGAGAGGTTGTATTTGGGAAGATCTGGAAATGATTAGTGAGGAGGCTATGATTCTGCTCATGTTGTCTCATTGTGATTGTAAATGGGATATGATCAACTAGTTGAACTATTCTTGGTGCATCCTAGACCTTTGTAATTGAGGGACTGGTGTTCTTGCCTTTCTGCACGGGTGGTGGTCATCAGGAAGCCTCATGGTCAGGGAGGTTGGGCAGTGTGTTTGCCCAATGAGCCTTTGGAACAAATTGATCTGGGCTGTTTATGGTTTCAAAAGCCACTACTTGCCAGGCAGTTCTTGATGTGCAATTGGGAAATGGTTAGGGTGGGGAAGGGACTTTGACCTCTGCCTGTCCACTTGCAGGAGTAGGATGAGAGCCAATTGCTCAATGAATGTCTTAAGCTCATATATTTATTTGCCTGGCTCAATCCATCTTCTTCAGCCATGGGGACCAGCATGATGAAGAAAAGTCACTTGAGAGAATAGTGTTGCTGGCGTCTACCTTATGGGAGGCCAGAGGGCCAGAAGTCAAAGCCTTTGGTGATTGCAAGAGACTATTGGGCTTTGGTCTCATAGGCCAAATCAGGTGAATCACTTGAGCAAGAGAAGAAACAGGATAGCCAATGGAAGGGTTCCAAGATAGAGAAGTGACGAAAGGGAGGGCAGAGCATGAGAGAGGGCTCTCGGGGTAGTTGGAAAGAATAGAATACAGAAACTACTGAGCTCTGTTATGGCCCCCTCATCCTTCAAACTATTTTTCTTTAAGAAGTAGAAGTTCAGGTTTGATGCACCCTCTTTTATGCAAAAACCACATTTATGGAAACACTGTAAGTCATTTTCTATTAGGAGAGGGTCCACAGGAAGTAAAAGAGGAAGATGCTGTGTCAGTTAGAAAGAATCATAGATATTTGTACATAAGGAAATCTGGAGGTCATTTAGGCAACCAGTTGCCTCTTCTGATATGGAAACATCCAAGAGAAGGAAAACGGTGTGCCTGAGGTCACATGGGTTCAGGGTGCAACCTGGCTTCTTTACTCCAAGCCTAGTGATCCTTTTCCACATCTCCTCCAAGCTTCCTTGTATATTTACAATGAGAAACGGCTCCCTACTCCTTTTCAACCTCTGGGTTCTGACTTCTATGCTCTCCAAGTCTCTTCTCTGTCCCCTCACATCATCTGCTCATTGATGGCTCTCCTTTAATGGAAAAAAGACCCACTTGGTTACAGAAGAGCATGTGTCGTTAGGCTGAGGATATACTAGGTGCTCTGGCAATGTCAGTCTGCCCCTTTCTTCAGTATGTTCTTGCTCTTTGGGGAGAAAAAACTATCATAAAGAAGCAATTGGAGACCCATACTGAATGCTTAGTGTGTGCTAAACTATACAGTGAGTTATTTGAAGGCAAAGACTTTCCTTAGTCTTTCCTGTAGATCCATGGCCTGGTATAGGATATGACAGATTGTAGGTGCTCAATACAAACTTGTTGAAAAAAAAATAAGTGAGTGCCACAGAAAAAAATGGTGTGATCCTCAGAGCTGTCAGAGGAGGTGAAGCCTGAGCCAGGTTCCAAAAATATGGCCATGCGTGATTCATTTATTTGTCCATTAAATGTATTTAATAAATATTTATTGGGCCAGGCATTCTTCTAGGTGGCGGGGGCGGGGCGGGGAGATGCCATTGTATTTGTAGAGGTCAGAGAAAATTCACTTATGAAAAGGGAACTGTGTCCTGTTCCGTAAGAGATCACAGTGCCAGGGGATTCTACTCAGGATCCTCCCATCCCTGACCCATTGCTCTCTAGAATTCTTTTTTCTTTACTTTCCCACATAGACATCCTGGTAGTGGAATTAGGTTGGCTGGCTATAACAGCTGGGAGGGTACAATTGTGGGGTGGAGATGTGTGCAGTGATGCCTGGGCCAGGAGGCTTAGAGTCTTGAAGCTTTGAACTTTCAAGCCCTGGCTTTCCAGGATTTGACAAAGCAGTCCCCACCCTCAAGAGTCTCCAGAAGCCAGGGACTCTCAGGTGGGTTACTAGAGGGGCTGATCCACTGCTGGTCTCTCTTCGGGGACTTTGAAATTGTGAGTAATTTGTGTCTGTGTAGAGTGAGGGATTCTGGTTAGTGCCATGTTGTGAAAATATAGCATATTATGTATTTTAGACCAGAAGCTAAAATCTGTTCTGGGGCAGCACTCACTCGTTCTGGGAGGGACCCCTGGAAGACCCCTTGCTGGGTGGCTGTGAGGTTGACACCTGCATGAAATCTACAGGAAGGCCTTAAAGAGGAGTAATCCTGAAGCATGTACCTCAAACTGAGCTGTTAGGTGTTCTGCTTAATGACATTTGCATCCTGCAGGAATGATTAAGTTATGAGCTCGTCTGAGATTATTGTTTATATACAGATGAAGAGGTGATCCTGGAGGCTGTAAAGCTTGGAGTGATCACAGTACATGTGAATTTCCTATGGAGAAGGTCCATGGCTATCATCGGATTCCAAAAGGGTTGGTTGATACCAAATGGCAAAGACTCATCTATTTAATATTTATATGTGAACTTGGCTTCTTAGGGGCAGGAATGCTTGGGGATTGGCTATGCATCACAAGGAAATGAAAGTTATCCACGATTTGGTTTGACAATGTGGCACCCTGGGCAGAAGCATCTCCATCTTGAGTCTAGAAATTTACTTCAACATAAGGAAGATCTTATTTGCCTCATTTTAAGAATAAAGAAAATGAGACACTGTGAGGGAAGGTGCCCTGCTCAAGGTCACAATGCCACGTATAACTATAGTTCCCCCAGGGGACATGATTCATTCCACTACAACCTGTGGTTTCAGCATTGAAGTGTACATCCTAGTTTGGTGCAGAATTTATTTAAATGATTCTAGGATAGAATTGTACACCAAGTCTTCAAACGTAAAATTGAAGATCAGTAGAATTTTTTCGTGTACCAGAAAGGGAGCATGGAAGTCTCTGGGAATTAGTGATCGGGCACTTAAACTGTTTAACAGATTGGGTGATCCAAAAAGCAGGTGCTAAAGCTGTGGTGGACATGCAAGATATTAGTGAGAGAAATGCTTTTGAAAGATGGTGAAAGAGAGAGAGCAGAGTATGATGCAGGCCTGAGCCCTGTGAAAGGAGAGAGAGAAGGAAGGGTTGGGTAGGAACAGCTTCAGGCCACAGTGCAGCCCCGAGAACGTCTCTGCTGGGCTGATGAGAGAATGCTGCATGGGGCACGAGAGGACTGGCTCTAGTGCCTCCATCATGCCCAGCCCTTGACCAGAAGTGTGGGCTTGGTGGCAAAGTGTGGTAGATCCAAAGGGGCCAGACCTAGAGGCTGACAGTGAACTGTGCTCCAGCAGCAAGTTCTCCTGAAGGGTAAGATCAGCAGTGTACCTCTATCACTGCCATGGAGGCACTGTTTGCCTGTGCACCTGTGTCAGGACCTGTGCTAGGCCCTGTGCTAAGCCTGGAGGCTACAGGGACCTGAGGAATGTTGTTCCCATCCCCAAGAAGCTCATGGTCAAATTGAGAAGACCAGACATGCACACCTGAACAAACAAATATGAGTTTAATAATGGCAAAGGCAATAATAAAAGGACTATAATGGAGCAGTCTGAGACTGTCAGGAACAATGTGCGCTCCAGGTTCAAAGAGGAGTTCCTGGAAGAAAACTTGGGCTGTCCACATTAGGCATTATGACAGGTGTATGTGCTGGGCGTTCTGCATCATTTCAGCCTTTCTCACTCCCACCTGTTTCTTCCACCCACTCGGCGTTCACTGAGCACCTACCAAGCACTAGGCCCTACGCTAGGCAGTGACTGTGCAGGTTCCCGGCCTTATATAAGCTTATGATATTGAGGGTCCTTATATTCTGATGAATCATTGAAAAAAAAAATCTATAGAAGTATATGTGAGTTTATGTGTGATTCCTAATGACTGGAATCCTGCCAATCTTCATAATGAGGCACAAACAATGGGCAAAGCCATATATTTGTTAAGCTCTATTATTCATGATGCAGTAGTAGGAAGAAAGTCTTTCCTTTCCATGCATTTTGAAAAAAATAGATTACAGAAAAAAAATGGAAATATAGAATAATGAATCATATAATGGACCGTGAATATATTCATCACCCAGCTTCAACAATTATCAATTCATGGCAAATTTTGTTACATCTTTAGCCTCATCCACTTTCCCCTCTTGTATGATTTTGGATCCCCATTTATATAATGTCGAGGATTTTGAAATCCTTGACATTATATAAGGATGCTATATTTCTTTTAAAACATATCCACAATACTACTGTCACACATTTGAACTTACTGAGCCTCAATTTATCTATAAAATGGGCATAATGATATGTACTTTGTAAGGTTATTAGCCACATTTTGTATAAAATGCTTAGCCCAGTAGCTAGCCATAGTCATGGTCATATTATGATGTATATGATCTATGCTAGACATTGTGGAGGAAAATAAAATCCCTAAAGCATGATTTCTGACCCCAGACTTTTCAATCTAATTAGAAAAACTAAGAAATGTATTAGCTGCGTGTGTTTGCTGCTTTCACAGAACACTTTGTGTGGAAGATTATATTTGGTGAACTTCGTTTCCTGCCATAAAATGAAGTGATATTTTCATATGTTCAACATGTATATCAAGGTAGAAGCAATGAAATAGTTGGCCTAGGTAACAAAGGACCAAACAGAATCCTAATTTTCAAATTGCTCAATTATTCTTTTTTAAATAGAAATAAATTACTATTACCTGAATTTTTTAATGCTCATACATATATTTCTTTCTTCTTACAGACATCTAGACATAAACATCACATAAACATAAAATCTGTCTCTCACACACACAGAAGTCTTGCATCTTTTTTATGAACTTTTGGTTTGGAGATGATGATGACTTTTATTAAGTTCCAATTATTGGCCTTTTGAGTTGAATCTTGTCAAGCTCATCAGTTCATATTATTACTAATAATCTTATGTCTCAAGATTTATGTTACTTCCTTCAGAGTATCAGCCATTCAAATAAAATTCTCTGAATATCTATTCTTCAACAAAGGGTGTTTTTATTCCTGATGGCCAACACTATTTCATGCTAATATGCTGGTCTCTCAGTGTTTATACAAGTATAGAGAATAAAAGGCACTTGAATTCAATAGCATGGCCTTTCCTTTAATTTTCTGACTGCAATTTTAAGAGGTTGTTTTTTTCCTCCTTGGAAGGTGTTTGGAAATTGAGCAATTGTTATTTTTCTGAACATTACCAGACTCCAAATAATATGGATTACAGGAGTCAGTGCTTAAGAATCATGATGAAAACTCAACAACAACAACAAACAACAAACAACAAACAACCTGATTTAAAAATGGGCAAAAGGCTTGAAGAGCCATTTCTCCAGATTAGATATACAAGTGGCCAATAAGCGGATGAAAGGATGCCCAGCATCCCTAACATTAGGGAAATACAAATCAAATCAAATCCACAATGCGATGCCCCCCTCACCCATTAAGATGGCTCTTATGTAAATATAATGAGAAAACCAAGTATTGGTAAGAACGTAGAGAAAATGGAACCCTTAGTCACTTTTGGTAAAACACTGAAATGTAAAATGGTGCAGCTGCTATGGAAAACAGTATGGTGGTTCCTCAAAAAATTTAAAAATAGATTTACCATATAATCCAACAATTCTCTTTCTGGGTATATAACCTCCCCAAATTGAAAGCAGAGCCTCAAAGAGATATTTATACACCCAAGTTCATGGCAGCATTATTCACAATAGCCAAAAGGTAGATGATAAATGGATAAACAAAATGTGATAGATATGTACAGTATTGCTCAACCTTGAAAAGGAGAGAAATTCTAACACGTGCTACAACATGGATGAACCTTAGAGACGTTATGCTAAGTGAAATAAACCAGTTACAAAAGGACAAATACTGTGTGATTCCACTTACATGAGGTACCTAATCAAGAGAGACAGAAAGTAGAATGCTGGTTGCCAGGGGTGGTCGGAGGGGAGAATGAGGAATTGTTCAATTGGTACAGAGTTTCAGTTTTGGAAGATAAAAAATGTTCTGTGGGTGGATGATGGTGATGGCTACACAACAGTGTGAATGTATTTAATGCCACTGAACTGTGCACCTAAAAAGGATTATGCTGGCAAATTCTATGCTATTTTATGCATGCATTCTATGTATTTTAAATTCTGTAGTAAAAAAAAAAGTCATGACGATAATATGAATATAGCCCTTAAGATATGTCAGGAGCTGTTCTATGAACTTCACAAATGTTAACTAATGTGATCCTGACAATAACTCTGTGAGCGCTATCATTATTCCCATTTTACAGATGAGACTGCTGAGGCACAAAGAGGTAGAGGAATGTGACCAGCTCTATAAATGGCAGAGCTGGAATTTGAAGACAGGCCATCTGGCTCCAGAGTCTGTGGTTTCAGGGACCTGATCCCAGTGCAAGGACAGAGGAGGCACGAGAAGTTTGTATTCAAGGCAGGACCATTTGCTCCACTTTTGAAATGAGAAGAGGCAAAAGTCATGGTACAAATTCCCTGGTGGGAACAAAAACCTTTGGACGGGGTTGTTTGGACCAACTACTTCCAGATGGATTGGCTTGAGAAGAGGGGAGTCAGGGTCTTGACTCGCCTCAGTGGGCAGCAGACTTGTCAGTCATCGCTAGCGGGTGCTGAGTCTGAGATGATATATTGCTAATATTTAATATGAATTCAGCATATGCCTTTCTCTGTCCTAAGAATTTATGTATCTGAACTCAGTGCTCAGAGTAGCCCTATGGAGCAGACGCTTTTCTCATTTTCTTTTTAAAGATGAGGCAATACCGGGATTGCTTAAGTGACTTGCCCAAAGCCACATAGCTAACAGTGGCACAGAGGTTAAGATCTCCATATCTGAGCCAAACTATTGGAGTTCTGATCCCTTTTTGTAAAATGGAGTTGACTCTGGAGGGTTTGTCTACAGAGAAAATAAATGCTCAGGTAAAATGTTCAGCTTCAGGTTTCATCACAAAGAATGAAAACTTTCTAACTTCTCTGCTAATTTTCAGACATAGGTTGAACACTTTATAGAAGGTGAGGTTTATTTAGCCCTTTATTGATGGCACATTAGTTCTTTCAAGTCCTCCAGTAGAAATATCTTCCTAGTCTGATCTGATTGGGTAGGACTGCCAATTCTCTATTTTAATGTACTTTATTCCATTATAAAAGGATTTTGGAAAGCAGGTGGACCCACCCAAGTGTGGGCTGGTGTCTGTCTTTTGCTGCCTCCAGGCTTACCCGGAAGTTCCCGAATCCTCCCATCTCCTCTCATGTTTTGAAAATTCTATTTTCAAGAACCTCAAGCCTGAGGGTCAGGTTCAGAGACCCTTAGGAATGCCCCCAGATAGTACAGAAAATCTTTAGGCAGTTCATGAAAGGTCCGTCCAGCTGGGCTCCAAGAGGAACTGACAGGCAGTGACTCAGGGAGGCCGATGCTGGGGCCAGAATCTCACACACCAATGAGTAGCCCCCACGTCACACCACACATCCTCTGCCATTGCATAAGAAGACCATTTCATGAGATTTCAAGGACAGTGGGAAGGGGGTAGGAGGAAGTGTGGCAGGTGCCTGTCCTACATCCTGACCTGCAATTTCTCTTCATTGGCCCACTTCCAAATTGAGGCTGGAAAAATAAGACACTCATTGTGGTCAGCCTCCCTTCCAGCCATGGGGGTCATATCATAGAATTCTGGCCAATGAGATGTGAGTGGAAATCTGCCGAAGGTGGGGGAGATATTGGGAATGCTTTTGCTGTTAAAAGGGCAGCAGCCTGGCACTGAATCTATTTACTCCTTTTCCCTCTTTTCCTGTTCTTCTTGAACGTAGATGTGTTGTGTGAAAGGGTGGCAGCCATCTTTCAAGTATGAGGCAATGTGGTAATCATTAGTGTTATCTGATGAATATTTTCAGTGGTCCTTCTTGGGAAGCATGTTGTAGAATTGTCTTTTCCCACTATCTTTGAAAACAGGCTTGGTGATGTGACTACTTCTGTCAAAAATTCTGTATCTGGGCAAAATGCACATCCTTTTTTGTGCATCATTCACAAACTTTTTCCCTTGCCACGGCAACTGTGGAAACATTAGGAGGCAAAAACGGGCAGCTCATACTGAATTTATCTTGAAAATCTTTGTGGTTATTTGGGCCTGAGGATTATTTTATCTCTTTGAACAGTTGCCAAATTTTTTAAAGTGTTGGAAACTGCACATTAAAATCCATATTTCCAGTCTCTCTTGAAGAGAACGAAATCTGACAAGACCGAGCCTAAGTTTTCCCATGGCAACTTTTGGCTGGTAGATATCCTTAGATGGGACATGTACGCTCCATTCGACCTCAGCTCCCACTACCTATTAATTACACCTTACCCATTTTTCTCATTTATATTACCTGTTGGTATTAAGATGCTTTTTCCTCCCTGCAGTGGTTCTTTTATTTAGATTTTTTAAATTTTTATTTTTCTATTACAGTTGATGTTTAATACTACACGTTTCGGGTTTATAGCATAGTGGCTAGATATCCATGTAATTTACAAACTGATTCCTCGGACAAGTCCAACTAAGATGTTTTTAAGTTTGTGATGTATTAGACAGTCTTCCTACTCAATTGACAAACGTGTGTGTGTGTGTGTGTGTGTGTGTGTGTGTAAGTGTGTGTGTGTTTTCTGTCCTTGGGGCAGTGCAGATCAAGCCCAAATCAAGGAGGGTTGTGTCTGATTATGACATAGATGTCTATGGTCCCATCAACAGGTACCTCTGTTAATGGAAGTTTGTATAGCTCTTCCGTGGGATGACAGAGCCATCCTGGGACCAAGTACTGAGAAGATGCCTGCAGTAGGGAAATTGCCCCATCACAGGAGCCAGTTTCTCTACCCAGAAGCTGACATGCAATAGGAAGACTGCATGTCAGCTTCTGGGTAGAGAAACTGGCTCCTGTGATGGGGCAATTCAATCAATTATCTGATTCAATCAATTATCTCAGGATAAACTTTCACACAGCCTTGAGAAAATTAAAACCAAAGCTACTTGTACCCTTCTGTGAAAGCAACTGGACACACACAGTCGCTAAAAGCAAAGAGACACACATGAGTGCACGTACACAGATAAGTATTCTCACAGATACATATGAGTATGAATCTAGACACATATGTTATATATCAATACACACAAAAATAAAAAAAAATCACTGAAGGGAGAATGGAAATAAGTGGCACCTTGTGAGAGACAGAAAAAAAAACAAATCTAAGAACTCTCTTATGAGTGGTAACATGAAATAATAGAAAGATCATAGGTAATAGAAATAATAAAAAGATAGTCTTAGGCTCAAGTCCCTGCTCCACCACATACTAACTGTGTGACCTCAAACAAGTTAGTCAACCTCTCTTAGCTAGACTTTTTTATTCTCTGAAATGGGCATAAATATTACTCCCCTGCAGGGTTTTTGTGAAGAGAAGATATGACAGGGACATCATCTATCCAGGACATGGCCATGGTAGATGTCAATAGACACTGTTTTTTCTCACCGAGCTGAACCTACTGACAGGTGCTTGTCTTGCTCTGCCTCCTGATGCCCAGCACTCTTGGTACTCTGAAGTGGGAGCAGATCTAAAGGTACCCTTTCCTTCTCCAGAAGTGGATCTTATAGATGGCTCAAAAATTTGAGAGGCCTGGAACTAGGTTGGGAGTTCTTAGAGAGCTTTTCTAACTAACATTTTGGATAGCGGTTCCCGTTGTGTACACTGCATTCTACAAGTAATGAGACCAAGAAAATCAAATGAAGTTGGCATGATCTTGGTACAGCGAGTCAAGGTCCAGAAGCCACGAGGTGCCTGGCAGGTCCCAGACCTCTGACACCCCTGCTGTCCATCCTGTGACCCCCACTCCCAAGTGAGAAGCACTTTGTGCTGGAATCTCCACCTCAAAGGCAAGCTGGGGCTGGGCCGGTCACCTTTGCTCATCTGGCCTGCTCAGCCTCGTCTCCTCCTGTTGAAAGTTTTGCCTTCTTTCTTCAAGGAGGATCCTCCTTGAGTGCTTCTCCACCAAGGCTGTGCTTTTTGATTGGGGCTGGATTGGTGATGAGAAGCCGTGTGGACCCTCTAGCTCTGCCATCACACTTGCTATCCCTGGCTGCTGCCTTTCCCACACCATTCTGCCCTGAACATCTGTTCCTATTGTTTATCAAGTGCCTGTTCATATTATTTGTCAAGTGACCTCAAGGATTTGGATGAAACATTCCTAGCCATGGGACGAACTGGGAACTTGGCCAGGCTTTCAACAGAAGTCTACCCACATTCTCACTGTTTTCTTTCCTGCTCAGCTTCTCTTCATAGCCGTCTTTTCTCGACATCTTCAGATTTTCATGTTCTCTAATCTTTCTACACCCCCTGCTCTGTATGGTGTCTCCTTCATCCAGACCTACCCTCACCTGCAGTGTCCCTTCCAAAGATACCCCTCTTCCCCCCTGAACAAGCAAGACCTCTATTGCTCTCGGTTAGATGACAGCAAAAAAGCAAGTTAATCTATCTTGTGTTTGAGAATCACATATCTGCTTTTAAATCATCAACGGCTGGTTTACTACCTCTGTGCCTTCAGTTAAAACACTGAACATTTCTGAGCCTTCCATACAAATGTTTAAATGCTGACAGCAACAACTATGTGTTCTCCCCATTGCCATTTTCTTCGTAAATAATAATGAAGCTCTTTTTATTTCTTGATTCTTTTCTCTCCTTGAACTACACATCCTAGAAGCCAAGATTGAATATGTAAGAGAAGAAAAAAGATGCTTCGTATGTGAGGAGCTGGAGTAGAAAGAACATAGGGCTTAATAATTCTGGCTTTAATTCTTGGTTGGGTGACTTTTGGCAAGTTACTCAAACTTTCTTATTCCCCATGATCTCATCTTCAAATGGCAATAAAAATAATATGTCCCTCATGCCTAGGGTTGTGGGAGGACTACATAAGATGGAATGTGTGATGGTGCTTTATGCATCATTAAAGTCTGCAAATACCATACTCAGCTACTGCTATGAGGTTCTAACTTTTGGCTGGAGAGAAGTCCTCCAAAGGTTAATTTTCTCATCTTCTTCGTTTCCCTGCTACGTGGTTGTGAATTTGCGGGTATGTACATGAATGTCCACAGAAGCATTATTTACAACAGCAAAAAATGGAAATGATCCAAGTGTCCATCAATGGATGAATGGATAAACAAATTGTGATATATCCATACAATGGAATATTACTTGGCAATAAAAAAAAAAAAACAAACCTTGAAGACATTATGCTAAGTGAAAGAAGCCATCCACAAAGGCCACATAGTATATGATTTCATTTATACTAAATGTCCAGATGTGGCAAGTTCATGGGAAACACAAAGTAAGTTGTTGATTGCCTAGAGATGGTAGAGGTGGGGATGGTGGGGAGTGACTGAGAAGGGGAAGAGGTTCTCTGTGGGGCAGGAGCGTGGTAATGAAACGTCCTAAAATTGACTCTGCTGATGGCTAGGTTATTATTCACATAACGAAGGGGATCCCTTTCATTTCCTTTAAATATGGAGCTCTAATATATCAATGCCATTTAAGGGTTTGTTTACATCTCCTGAGGGCCTCAAGAACCCTATCGGGACAAGGCAGAATTCTCTCAGGTAATTCAACTCAGCGAGGAAGGGGCTAGGTGACATGTTCAAAGTCACAGGGCTAGAAACATGTAGAGCCATTATTCATTACCAGACCTGGATAGCACCGCCCCCCCAGGACCTCCCCTCTTTATGATACCTCTGTGCCCTGGCAGTGGAAAGGGAGGGGGCTCAAAAGGACGACGAATATAGAGAAGTCAAAGTCATTTCTGGGTAAGATCCTATGGAAGTACGTGTTAAGCATCTCCAACATGTGAGAGCAAGTCACTAGGATCTCCACAGCCTCTTCAGGGACACAGTCAATGAGATGCACATCTGGTGTCAAATGTACTCGTCTCCTGGTGACTCGGCCTGGCTCAGCTCCGCTCAGGCCTAACGTCAGTAGGACTTCTGGGCAATGTGGAAGCGTCCAGGTCAGGAGCTGGGTGCCCACTGCAAGCACCCAGGATCCTCACCTACAGCCCCTAAGCCACATGCCTCCACTGAGAATGAGGTCGCTGAGTTTTCCCTGTCAGAAAACTCCCACCAGGCACAGCCAAGAAGACACCACACACAGCATCATTAAATTATTATAAGCCCTGAAACTCACTCCAGAAGTCTGGGTCTGTTTGTCCTTGCGGTCAGAAGGAGGCATGCGATTGGCTGGCTGAGCTCAGCCTAGCAGGCCTTATCTCTGGCTGGTTATTTATTTGATTAAAGAGGCTCCCTCCTCCTGGGGTGTTTCAAAACTGTGCTGGGAGAGTTTGCTGCTGCCTGGGGAATTTTTTTTGAGGTTACTGCCGAGCACCTAAAGTCCTTCAGTCTCTGGCCATACAAAAGGCATTCAGTGGAGCTTTTTATTCACTGCCACACAGGCTGGGGCTGTCTTCTCCAGAGTCTTGATCAGCTGTGCTGATCAACTGGTTGGAAATAATTCCTCAGATACCACAGAGTCAAGGATACAGGTATTAAAAAATTTCTTTTTTGGGGGGAGGAAGAACTAATTTCTTAGAATGTCATGACATTAGAAATGCGGGTAAAAATGGAGTGGGTAGCAAAGCAAAAAGCAAGAGAGGCAAAGAAAGTAGAGGAAGGAAGTGGAAGAAAATAGAACTCAGAATCTTGGAATTCTCTGGAAAGGCCAAGACATGAGCTGTTTGCAGCCGGAGAGAGGCATGAACTCGGATCGTGGTGTGATGTTCGTGTCTGCGTGCTCTTGTTTCCCATGTAATCCTTCCTGAAGTCTGGCTACTCTCTTGGCCTCCTTGTCATCCTTCCTTCTGGCTCAGAACCCCAAAATTCTTAGAGGGTTTTGGACACTTTATGAGAAATCCAATTGCTTTAGCTCGAAACATCAAGTCTGATTTGTCAACGGGACGTAGCCTTCAAAGGCTCTACTCGGTGGCACCAATCCTTGGGATGTTGGTTACAGAGGTAGGGGAGTGGAGCCAAGCACCTCATACGTGAGAATTTGTTTCCCACTTTGTCCGAGAGCTGTGTTTGGTGTGTGTTTTCTATTCTCATCCTCTTCATTCTCCCAACTCCGGGGTGCTTTCCAAGTTTGAATTGGGCAGATAGAGCTTTATGTCAAAGGATTTCCTTGCTACGGATGAGAGCGGGAGTCCTGAGGTGGCAGAAGGCATTTAACCACCTGGAAATGAAGACCGAAGAGAGATGAAAGAATGGCCTTTGTCATCTCTGTCAATTGTTAGGTTTGGCTGGAGGTGGCTGAGGAGGGGGGCGTATGATGCAAAACCAAGGAAAGCAATAATTCTATTATGGCACTAAGTGGAAAAGAGTGTTTTAATGGTAAATTGATGTTCTTAAACCTGATTTTTCCCTTTGCACTTTAGGTTAAAAAATAACCATGACAACTGCATGTTTTCCCTCTAGTTTTAGTGGCTGTCTTAATTCCCAAACGTGTCCGTCCTTGTTGCCTTAATCCTCAAGATCGTCCCTGCTTTGTTGGCTGGGTGGGACGTTAGCAAGGCGCTGTCCCACATGGCTTCTCCACGGGACGGAGGATTCTTCTTCCTGCTCACTGCTTTGTGGTTCCGCAGGGAGTTTTCTCTGGGGAGGTCTTGTTGGATTTCCTGAGACGATTCAGAATAATTGGTGTGAGAAGTTGATTAATTGAATCATGCTTCCCCCTCGTAATTTTAAGGGAAAAGTCAAAAAGTGGAGGACAAGCCCAGTGCAGGGGGACACACCTTCTGGGCCCGATTCTTCTCTGCTCCTTTGGGAGCACTTCCTCCCTTCGCTGTCATCTGGAACAGTGGTCTGAGTCCTGTTTGTCTCTCTGGACTCCTGCCTCACCGTTCTCTATCTTTGGCCCACCCTCTGGTCACTATTTCTTGCACCCACCATGGTCAACCTTGTTGCATGTTATCTTTGCTGCTTAGAGGCCTCTCCACCCTTCCCTGCTCCCTGGTCTGGCCAAGTCAACAGATTTGTCAGGTCTCTGAGTAAAGCCGCTTTCTCTGGTACTAGATTAGGGCCCCCTGGAAGGCACCTTACTGGGTCAATAATCACATCGTCTTATGATTGCTTGTTTCCTGATCCATTGCCTCCACTAGACGGGCAGCTCTGTGGAGGTGGGGACCTTGCTCCCGGCCTGACTCTCAGAGCCTAGCAATGTCTGATGCTCTTCAGACTCTTACCGGTAGCAACGGCGAACACTGTTCGAGTGCCTTCAACCTGTCCAGCACTGCTCTAAATGCCTCGCGTGTATTCACTCGGTCCTCACCATAAGCCCGCGAGGTGATTGTCAACCCATGTAATAGCTGAAGAAATGATAAGTTAAGAGACAACACAGTAAATGGTGGACTCCAGAGCCTGTGCTTTCACTCCTATGCTGAGATGCCGAATGAGTCAGTGAAAACTAGATGAATGATATCAGGCTGATGGTCAGAACGTGGCAACTCTCCCACTTGACCCGTTGGACCCATTTACTCAGCTGAGCCTGCTGCCTGTGCACCACAGTGCACGTTGTGAGCAAGCCTTGGAGGACACAGTTTTAAGCAGGCACAGACACTGGCCTGAGATGCTTTTGGTTTTGAGCTTCATTCTCTCTACCAGGATCTGCTTTCCCCATCAGCCTCTCATCTACCTTTGTTGTCAGATTTAAACACTTATGGGTTCCCACCTAAAAACTGAAAAGGGTTCCAAATTAGGAATTTGGTCCAGCCTTGAAGGAAGTGCGTGAGGAGACTAAACTGGCTTGAGGCGCATATCAGATCAGGCACTGTGCTAAGGGCTTTCCCCGGCACATCTCATTTGTCCTCCTAGTGAGGTAGTCGGATTAGCATCATCCTATGTGTTAGAGAAACAAAGTAAGTCTAAGAGAACATAATTAACTGGCCCAAGCTGGTAACTGTGCGAGCTGAGACTCAATTTCTGATACGTCTAGCCTCAGAGCCCACCCTTCCCACATACCTGGGGCTTCACAGACCCTTAGCTTCAGACTCATCGCCTTTTGGTGATTGGTCCTCTCATATTCTTGTCAGATATTCCTGTTTCACTATCTGCCTCTCCATTTGCTGAGTGGGGACCTCCTCACTGCTGGTGGTCCTCAGCCTTGTTTTCCCTACCTGGACCCCAATCTAGCACCTGGCTTGGCAAGACTGGGCGCCTGCCTGGGGCTCTGGGCTCTCAGCTGCTCTCGGTCCCAGAGTGACCCTCCCACTCTCTTCCTCTCTTGGGAAGTGGTATTGGGGCATCTGGTGCTAGAACATCACAGCCGGAGAAGCCTAAATCATGGCCCCCAACTTAAGGACCCTCCCAAGTCTGATAATGCTCATCAGAAGAGTAGTATGGCATGGGGGGAGAGTCATTCAGACCCATTGCTGAGTTTTGCTTTTTTCTGTTTGTAATTTAAATAGTCTAAGCACCCATTTCCTCATCTGTAAGACGGGGGTAATATTTCTCTCACGGGGTTCCTTTGAGAATAGGTATTCTGAGTTTAGTAAATCTCGGTGTGTGCTACTGTGCATGAGGCACTGATTTAGGGCAAAGAATGAGGCAGAGAGTGCCCCGCCCTCATGGAAGTTATAGCTGGATTGAGGGTAGAGGGCAAGAGGCATTAAACAAATCACACAGCGTCTACGGCCATGCCACCTTGAAAGCGCTCGATCTCTTCTGATCTCGGAAGCTAAGCAGTGTCGGGCGTGGTTAGTACTTGGATGGGAGACCACCCAGGAATACCAGGTGCTGTAGGCGTCAAAAAAAATAGAAATCTCACAGCTAAACAGGTCATTCCCAACTGTGATGAGAAAAAGAACTTAATTTAGAAGAAAATGGGGAACTAGTTGAGATAAGCCTACTTGATGAATCAACAGCTTGTGAGCACCTAACATGCCCCCTCGACCAGAACGCAGTAGGTGCTCAGTACACGCAACCCTGGCTGAGTGCCTGCAGCTCTCTGAGACTCATGGTCTGTGAGTTTTCAGTGAGGGGACGGACTGAATGGTTCCTAGGACTGAGTCACTTGTCTCTGCCATTGGTGATTCTCTTGACTCCCCGCGATATAGATGGCCTCCTGACTCCCTCTTTGGTGTCTCCTCTGATGGAGAGAGACTGGGTCCAAACTCAAAGAGGTCAGGAGGAAGAATTGGTCAGTTCTGTCTTCTCGAATCCCCTTTCTCTCAGCATCTCCTTTCTACTCTTTAGCTGGGGCCCAGCATCCTCACTCCCTTGAAGTCACTCCTCTCATAAAAATCCCTAAGCCCCTTCCCAGGGACTGGGGATAGAAAAACTGGTTCTTTGTGTCCTTCTTCCTCGAGTTCCTACGTGTCCAGCCTGGATGACTAACCCACCTGGGGCGGTTACCTTTTATCAAATTTCCAGCACAGGCAGGGCCGAGGATTTGGGGATGGGCCCGTTGTCTTCCTTGGCTGCCCATGGGTGCTCTGAGGCCACCCTCTTCCTTACCCCTTGGCTTCCCCCAGGAGCACCGTGTTCCTCTTGCACTGCACACAGTGTCCTTTGTGAGCTCTCTGGCCAGGACTTTAGTGACAGCAATTGTGAAGAGCTGGTTAGCATTTTCCCCAGACAGAGCTAGAAGCTCTGGGAGGTTATGAGAAGGCTAAGCTCACCGGGAATGATGAAAGGAAATGACTGGCCTCGGCTCGTGAAAGAACACTGATGTCAGCATTCAATTCTCTCCCACCTTCCCCCGTGGGTGGCCCTGTATCCTTGATCTCCAGAGGCATATTAATTCTCCCTCCACCTCCTCTTTCCTCCCTGGGCTATGCTCACCTACTGTTTGCTGGTCATAGTGCTCAGCAGAACTTCCCAGGGACATCAGTGTTTTAACAAGTGATTCCGGAAGAGAACAGTCACGGTGGGAAGACAGGCAATGGGGTTGATACTTCAAAGCACACAACTGTCTTCACCAGAATATAGGGTTTGAAAACCTCTGTCTGGTGGGAGTGTCATAGAGGATTGGATGCTGTGAAGGAACAGAGATGCCCTCCAGTAAATAATGCACGAGACCTGGAGCATTTCGAAAGAGACTTTGAATAGCAAGTTGTAACCCAAATCAAATTTCCTCCCCGACAAAGGTCAAAAGAGGAAAATCGCAGGATATTTGCAATGAGAAACCCACCCTCAATATTTAGTTCACAGGACCCAAAGCCTTGCTAATTCCATCACTGTGGGTGGAGCCCGGTTGAGCAGCATTTCAGGTGTTTAATGGGGCTCCTGGTTGCAAGTTGAGCCAGAGCCAATGAAAACACTCCATCATCACTTCTGGGCTCTTAAGCTGTAGGGGTTCGTGGCAGGAAGATGGGCACTATGAGTGGCCACTGGAGTTCCTTGCAAAAGGATTAGGATGGAGACCCAGAGGCATTCCAGGTCAAGGACAGGAAGGGGTGAGGGGGTAGAACTGGGGGGAACAGGAATTGCCCTGAGAATAATAAGCCACTCTGCTCTGTGGTGGCACTTTCCATGCTGTAATGCTACACCAATCTGCTTGTTTAATTACCTGTCTCTTCCACTTGGTTTTGAGTTCCTTGAGAGTAGTGACTGTGCCTGGTTGCCCTGAGTCATGGAGCTAATTAGATGTGGAGCAGGGGTAATGGTACAGTAAGCAGACATTTGAAAGAGTGATGGCAAAGCACCAAGGACACACAGTGCTGTTTCAGGAACCCATAAAATCTGAGGAGTAGGGGGCACATTTTCTATTATCTAATCATGTGTGCCATTTCTGGCTGGTGTAGTGGAGAAGGCCCCACCTCCATCCTACCCAGTGGGCTCACCCTGAGCTTCATTCCACTAGACAACTAAAATGTGTCCCAAGGAGGGGGGATGAGGGTCAGGCCTACCACTGCCCCAGGGAGGTACCAAGGAACCAGTGAGTGAAAGATCAGCTCGTCTCCCACGGTCCCCGCAGCTGGTGGTCTGTGCAGGAGCAGGGCTGGATGGGGGTGGGAAGCACCTCCTGTTCAATCCCCCTTTTTTTCCCATTGCCAAGTCCAAGAAGAGCTCTCAGTCCCAAGGTTTTCAATTTTCATGGGTCCTTGTTCCCCATAGTCACCCCTTTCTACAATGTTCATGTCAGATCTCAAGCTGCTGACCACCTTCCTGGCCTACCTTCCGGCTTTCTTTTTTTTTTTTTCCCCCAGCCTAGAGTGATGTAAGGACAAAGTTAGTGAGTCTTTAATACAATTATCGGTATTCAATTTGAGGAGGTTCTCTTTATTTTGAGAGTCTATCCTTCCTGCTTGTTAAAATGTTCAAACATTCTCTTATCAAATGATGGTGTTTTTAGATTGTCCACGGATGTTCACTTTAATTTTAACATTATGGCTGGGCAGAATAGAAATTAGCATTCCTTACTTTAGTGCACTGGGAAGCGTTGCTCAATGAACTGCTTGTCAGCAAGGTTAACATCCATGTCCAAGTCCAAGTGGGAGCCTCTGGGGTGCCCTTTTTAGTGTCTCATTTCCCAATCTGTAGCAGAGTGCCAGAGTTGATATATTTAAATTCCACTCACTTCCCCAAGACACTCAGCTGGCTGTGGAAGCCAAATCCTTAAATAGATACTACTGTTTTCTTGGCACCTCAGGCTCCTGTATGTTTAATGCCTTGAGTATCTGATTTCTGGGCCAAACTCATGAAAATCTAAAGAGAAATTATCCGTCTCAGAAAGCAGTTGCAATGGAAATAAAAGCCATTAGTACCCAATGTTATCGGGAAGTTTTAATTTTTCATTGAAATTTCAAGATAAAAGTCAATCTTTAGAGTGTGTTAACCCAGATCACCAGCTTCAGCTTAGGGACTGCTGGAAAAGATGCCAGCCCCCAGGCTTTTGGGGCCCTCCATTTACCTGCTTAAGTTAGGGGATTTAGTGTTTCAGTGAAGTCCCATATTGCATCTGGTTATCCTGTCCTTTTAGATTGTTCTGGGGTATCAATGAATAGAAAAAAAATGCCCACCAGGCAGGTCAAATCCCAATAATAAAGATGGTAAAGTACAAATTCCTGGGCTGTCATTGAATGTTTCTGTGCTAAAAGTTGTTTAAAAAAAAAAAAAAGTGAGTCATGCCAGGCTTAGACAGTTAGCTGTAAGGAGGGTTTTGTATTACCCATTTTGCAATGTTGGCTTCGCCATTGCCAAGACTTTCATGCTTGAACTGAGTGCTTCTTGAAGTCAAGGGTATGCCTTACAAATGGTATTGGTGAACAACCTCTCCTCCTGCCCATCTTTGCCCTGAGACCCAACACAGCTCTCGGCACATAGAAAGCCAAAATGTTGTTACTGGTGAAAATGATAAAGTAAATGACTAATATGTTTTGGAGAGAATCAGTTGCTGGCCATTTCTACCTTGACTTAATATGACCATGTAATCATTAATATTTTTAACTTGCCTATTTAATTGTTAAAAGAAAATGATTTCTTTGATTTGATAATGTGTCTTGGTTTGCAACTCAACAAAAGGAAGGAGTGGGAGTTTAGTGAAGCTGGTGAGCAGCAAAAGCCTCTAGGTGAGTCCAGCCAAGGCTTGGTTTCCTCATTCCCTGGAACCTCCCCTGAATGCTTATCAAGAAGATTATCCAGACCGAAGAACAACAGGCTTTGTCCATTCATATTTACCTAATTGTGTTTGGTTTGCCTTGGCTATTATGCCAACACAGCATTCCCCACTGGACCCGTCCCTCTCATACATAGCAGGCAGAGTCCTCTGGCTGGTCAGCAGCTTGAGATCTGACATGAACATTGTAGAAAGTCTCTGGGGATATTTCTTGTCACGGCTTTGCCATCAACTGATTATATGGACCTGAGCAAGTCTCTTTATCTCTCTGGCTCATGGTTGCCTCATCTGTAAGACATGTTGGATTACATAGGAATTTCTCAGCCTCAGAACTATTGACATTGTGGGTCAGATCATTTTTTGCTGTGGCTCTGTCCTGTGCATTGTAGTATGTTTAGCGGGATCCTGGCCTCTATCCACGAGATGCCAATAGTACTCCTCCCTTCTTTAGTGGCAACCAAAAATGTGTCCAGACATTTCCAAATGTCTCCTGCAGAGCAAAATCACCCCTAGTTGACAACTACTGAATCAAATAATATTGACCCCAGTTAGAAAAACCACATTAATAGTTGTTAATTCATCCTCTGTTATTGTGCTCTTACTTTGTGCTAGGCACTGTATTAGATTTAGCTGTCTAAATATATTTTTTTTACAGATATTCTGTTGAGAAAATGCCATCTACTTTATGAAAATCTGAATTAGAGCTAGGCTAGTGTCTACACAGGCATTGACGAAGAGTGAAAAAATAAGTAGAATCTCTGTTTAGATTCTTACTAGCCTCATCTGTAAAACATCAACTTTACATATTGTGGGCAGGACCTAATGCTCATTGTGTATGAAAGTACCTAGGTCATAGTAGGTATTCAATAATTAAACTCATTCCTCTTTTCTCGCCCCCAACCCTGAGAGAATCAAACGTGCACAAAATATTAACTTTACCAGCCTTGCTCTGCTTTCTCTAGGAATCTATCCTTATCCCACCACATGTCCCCAGCCCGATATGAATTATTAAAAATGACTGTTCATTTCAAGGAGAGCCCCCAGATATTTTGTATCACTACACTGTTGACTTGGTCCTTCCTTAAAGGGATTGCCTCTCCCTAGCAAAGAAAAAGATTCTCTGATAACCAGAGGTTTGCAGATGTCAATGTTCCATGTTCGCCTGTGCACAACAATGACAATAAGGAACTGAGGGTGCGATCACTCCTACTGTGTGAATTATAAGCACTATTCCTCCTGAGGCACTGAGTGTGCTGTGGGTTTGATCATCTCTCCTGGGTTCTCAAAGGCAAAGACTGTGAGCTGGCTGCCCATGGCAGCTCCTGCACCATCTCCTCCAGGGAAGACATCTTGGTATTTGGTAGCCTGACATGGTGAGAGGCTTCACGGAGGTTGGAGCAAGGGAGTTTGAATCTGTATTTTCCTCTTGGGTCAGACATTGACCCAGGGTTACAAGGCAAATGAAGACAGTGTAGTTCTTAAAAAAAAAAAAAAAAAAAAAAAGAAGGAAGAAAAAGAAAAAGAAAGAAAAAAAAGAAAGAAAAGAAAGGAAAAAAGAAAACAAAAGTTTAGGCTCAGATCTCAGCTCTGCTACTTACTCTCTGTTTGATCTTGGAAAGTTTATGTCACCTCCCTGAACCTCAGCTGTCATTTCTGCAAAGTCTGTGATAAGAAGGGCCCCTCTACAAAAGAGGTTGTAAGAATTAAATAATAGAATGCATGGAAAGCATATGGCAAATACTAAAGGCTCAGTAGAAATCTATTTTTGTTAATAATATGAATCATCTTAAATAGTAGTTTATAAATGATAATAAATATAACAAATATTAAATAGATAACAAAAAGATGGATGCTTGGGTGGATGAAAAGGTGTGAGATTGACTCATTCTGTTATGGATAAGAATACAGGCTCAGAAAGGGGAAGTGAGGAGAAAGGGTGCCTAGGACATCACTGCTGGTTTGTGGCAGGGCTGGGACAGATCTGGCATCTCTTGATTCTCCTTCAGATGCTGGTTTTGCCATGCTGGGGCTGCTTTCATGTGTTAGAGGGGAAAAAAGTCAGAAATACTCGTTAGAGATGGTAAGGCAGACTATATTCAGGACCATTATGATAGGTGTAGGGACCATCGCAATGGGATTTTACAGTGGGGGGAGAAGAGATTGGACTCAAGTCTGAACGCAGCATAAACAAGTGGGAATTTATAGCTGAAGAGCAGGGTCGGGGTCAGTGGATGGAAAACTACTAAGCAGTAATATCAGGGGTAAGGGGATTCTGGCTAAACTGGCTTCATAGGATTCTTTGCTTAAGACAGAGGGGTTTAGACATCACTGGGGGAAGGTGGATGTGGAACCTGATTAAATACCAAAGGTGAGAGTTCTGGCTAAACTGACTTAGCAGGGCTCTTGAAAACTGGATTTTACAAGTGCATAGTCAAAGTGCATAGTTGGGCCTTGGAGAAGGTTTAGGAGCCTAATTAAAGTTTAATCTTTGTCACTTGCTCAAACATTTAAAGCCCACGTTTAGAAAACTGCAAACAAATTGAGGAAAATGTGACTTTTGGTTTAAGAACCATGTGGTATTTACAGAAGGACTCTTTCTTCAGGGTATGAGAAAAATAATATTTTGTCTAATGACCCGGGAGAGAAAATCAGGGTGCAATGAGGAAACCTTGTCGCCACCTCCCCCTAAGGATCAAGCCCCACACCAGCTTGTCACTTATACACAATCGCTATAGAAACCACTGCCTTTGTCTCCTGTCT
>NW_011888827.1:7606298-7618604 GCF_000151845.1 Pteropus vampyrus
AGTGCATAGTCAAAGTGCATAGTTGGGCCTTGGAGAAGGTTTAGGAGCCTAATTAAAGTTTAATCTTTGTCACTTGCTCAAACATTTAAAGCCCATGTTTAGAAAACTGCAAACAAATTGAGGAAAATGTGACTTTTGGTTTAAGAACCACGTGGTATTTACAGAAGGACTCTTTCTTCAGGGTATGAGAAAAATAATATTTTGTCTAATGACCCAGGAGAGAAAAACAGGGTGCAATGAAGAAACCTTGTCACCACCTCCCCCTAAGGATCAAGCCCCACACCAGCTTGTCACTTATACACAGACAATCGCTATAGAAACCACTGCCTTTGTCTCCTGTCTAGCATCCCAGACCCAGACTGCTGAGCTGATCTTTTGCTTTAATGTTGATATTCAGTCTCGAGAGCAACTCTGAATGTATCAACAACTGAACACCAATAATGTTCACCTTTCCAATGAGGTAGCAGAGATTTCTCAGGGCTGGCTCAGACCTGTGATTCATGTCTTTCACCTTGCCAATAAGTCATACGTTTGCTTGAGAAGGAATGACTGAACTTTTTTCAGGCTCAAAGGTTGAAAGAGGAAGTGTGAACAGTTCGAGTGATTTGGTATACTTTGCCCTTTAACATTGACTATTTTGGGCCTGCTTCGGATAAAAGTTTGTGTGGATCTGCTTGGATATTGACAGGTGAAATCATGTATAATTATAATATGAATGGAACCTTGGTTAAAATGGAATACTTTATTTGAATTAAACTCTACTGTAGTCTTAAGTGATGGTTATAATTTAGCTGGAAAGTTGAATCAGTAGAGTCATAATTCCTATCAAAACCTTATTGTTGATTTTGTCTTATCTAACTTAGTTTGTCCATCTGCTGTCTCTCTTATTTGAAAAGAGCTCACCAGACACTGAGCACACATTTTAATGCTTTTCTTTTACTTTCCTTCTCCTGTTTTGTAACCGCCTCTTTTAGCATAGCATATAGAATAATGACATAATAAAAGAATCTGCAAATTATGGCCCCTGGACCAAATCCTGCCTACCATTTGTTTTGTAAATAAAGTTTTATTGGCACACAGCCACATCCATTTGTTTATGAATTGTCTGTGGTTGCTTTCATAGTACAACAGAGTGGAGTAGTTCTAACAGAGACCATATGGACTGCAAAGTCTTGAATATTTACTATCTAGCCCTTTACAGGAAAAGCATGCTGACTCCTGATTTAGAGTATGACTGGTGGAATCAAACATGCCTAGGTTCAAATCAGGTCTTGGTTACTTGCTGGCTTGAAACAAGCTAGCTTTCACATTGGAAAAGCTGCATAACCTTTCTGCAACCTAATCAGCACCACTGGGATAGCAGATAGATAACTACCTTGAAGAGTCGCTGTGAGAATTTAGTGAGATAGTATTTATAAAAACCGGCAGCTCTGTGACTGGCACAGAGAAAGTGTTTAATAAATGGTAGCTATTATGATGAGCATTCATTTCTTCATTCAATAAATGAATATCAGTTGCTTCCTCTGTGCTATGCCTGGGAGCTACAGCAATGATCAAGACATAGAAGGTGCCTACTTTCATGGAGCTCACAACTTAACGGGGAAGATGGATAACATGAAGAAAACCAGTCAACACATTATTTTTAGATATTAAGTGCCATAAATAAAATAAAATAAGATGATGTGGAAGAAAATGACAAGGCAGGGAACAGAAAGTTGCTAACCAAGCTAAAACTGGACCATAAGAATGAGTCAGCCATTCAAATACCTAGAGAAGGAATGTTCCTGGCAGAGGAGACAATAAACACAGAGGCCCTGCACCAGAGATGAGCTTGGGATGGTCCAAGAACAGAGAGATGGCCTTGGGCACAAGGGCAGAGGGAGGGAGGGGAGATGGGAAAGGACGAGGGAGCAGAGGTCAGCATGGGTAAGAGCGTGTAGACACTTGCAGACCCTGAGAAGATGTTTGGCTTTTAGAGGGAGGGGTTCAATCTGAGACCATAATGGGGCAGAAATGTAACTGGTCCTTAGCCTCATTCCGTGACCCTTGTTATAAATATATTATTCTTCCTCTTTGGTCTCTGGCACTGGTGACTGCTGAAAACAGGAGGTGAGTAGGGGCCTAGTGCACCCTAGTCAAATGGCAGCTTTAGGTTGTGGCAAGCTCATCACACCGCTCCTGCTGGACACAACCACTTGGGCTTTTCTCCTTACAGTACCCCTGACTCACCTAAAAGATCTGGCCAGTGCTACTACTTCTCTGAAATGTCCCTTATCGGGAACCTTTAATGCTTCTCCAGGTGGAGCACTTAAGGTGAAAATCAATCAATGTAATCTTAAAACCCTCTAATAAATTTCCAGCAACATAAGACCACCAGATAATCAGTTTGTCCCTAGGGTCACTCCAAATTCGCAGCTCAGTTCCCATAATTAGCATTTCTATTGTGTCTGAATCCTTGAACAGGTGTGAAGAGCCCCGGTGATAATATTTTACCTGTCTGAGGTTTAAAAGCAAGCTTTAGACACAATCAGTTACTCACTCCGCCTCTGGAGCTGCTAATAATAACAGCTATCCAGTCCCACTTTCAAAGCATTGCTACATACTTGGCTCACTCAAAGGTAAAAGTATACCTTAGTTTACCTGCCTTTATCCATTTTGAATGACTCCTCCTCCTTCTCCTCTTGTTCTCTTTATTTTCCTCTTCCTTCATCATCATCATCATCAAAACTCTTTATTGGAAAGTACATAGCTCGCTAATCGTCATGAATAATTCCTTTAAAAGGTGCAAATACGTGTTTCTGTCTCATCTTGCTTTAGACATTGTTAAAGGAACAAAATCCAAGTTTGATACCTTCCAAATCATGCTTTCAAACACTAATTCTTAATCTGGGATCCATGAATGACCTTAGATGGGTATTAGGAATCTCCTGAAATTGAATATTAACTTTTACATACATATTTTTCCTTGGGAAAGAGTCTAGAGAGTTTCATCAGATTCTCAAAGTGTACCCTGAATCAAAAAGGTTAGGAGCTACTGCTTTAAAGATTTCACTGACTAAATCAAAGCACAGAGGTTCCACGACAATGATACATTCTGATAAACCTATCATAAGTCAAAATTGCATTTAATACACCTAACCTACCAAACGCCATAGTTTAGCGTAGCCTACCTTAAATGTGTTCAGAATGTAATATCCAAAAAATGCAGTACACTGTGGAATATTGGTTGTTTACCCTCATGATCCCCTAACTGACTGGGACCTGGGGCTCACTGCCCAGCGTCGCCAGGAGAGTATCAAATTGCATACCACTAGTCTGGGGAAAAGATCAAAATCCAAAATCTGAAGTGTGGTTTCTACTAAGTGTGTATTGCATTCGTACCATAATCAAGTCAAAAAATTCTAAGTTGAACTTGTAAGTCGGGGACCATATGTAGTTATCAAAAGAAAACTCTCTGCAGTTTTGTAACTAGAAAAGGTAGGCTTGTTATAGCTGGATGAGGGAAGCCTGTGATTCTAAAATAACACATTTATTGATTATGGCCTGTGAAAGCAATAAATACCTGGATCAAATGAAGCTTTCCTTTTTGAGGACCAGACATTTTCCTAGGAACTCTTATAACTGCCCAGCACGTGGCAGGTACAGGCCCAGTGCCTTACATATTTTAACACTTAATTCTCATAAACGACCCTATAAAGTACTTAGTATTATTAGCCTTGTTTTATAGATGAGGAAAATGAGGTAGAGAGAGATTGAAACCATAGGTTGAGTTTACATTCAACATTCCAAGACTCTTCACAGTTCTGGATAATATAGTTTGTCAGGCTGTAATGAATGGTTTAAAATAATTATCATTTTGGATATGTGAATGGCGGCCATGATTACAACATGGTGGCCTAATTAATAACAGGATTCCTATATGTGTCACCTCTGGTTTTGTAAATAAGAACAGATTTCAGGTCACATGCAGAGGAGAGCCAGTTGACTACTCTGCTTAATTAGAATTTGGCCAAGAGTTACTATGGTTTATAAAATGGAGTTATTGACCAAGTAGATAATTTTATTGTTATAACTATTATCACCACTAAAAAAATTTATGCTGTGTATATAAAGCATGTCATAACCCTGTAGAGCTTAAAATTAACTAAATCTTATCTCTTGGAAGTTAGAATCTTATTCATTCTAAGATTTGATTAATTGATTGGACTTTAGATATAATTCACCGTTTACATAGATTATATTTGTTCAATAGTTAATGAGCTGGTGATCTAGAAATTTAGATGGACTACCCTCTAAAAACATCATTTATAAATAACCTAGAGAAAAACCAGTATTGTGGATACTAAAGTTCTTTTAATACCATCTATACCTATAGCGGTTACTAGGAATTCTACAATTCATGTGTATGTATTAAATTTGCATATGTGTTCCAGTGATTTATGGGGGCAAAGTAGGAATCTTGGATCAGAGCTGAGAGCCTCTGAAAAAATTAACTAGAATAATTTGATAACGAGCAGAAATATTTTGTCATCTAGGCAGACTTGGATGTGCAATAAGGATGAATGAAGTATAAGGCTCCTTGAGTGAAAGGTCAGGAACAATGACCCAGCCAATCAGCTGGATAACAAAGTAGGGCTTAGAGAAGGGATTGTACCCTGTGACCCTGGATTATGGAAAGTCTATTATCCAATATCTTACTTTCATGTTTGGAGATCATCATTGTAATACATTTCAAATACTTTATGGAATAATACGGTGATTGTCAGAAAAGATTTTGTTAAAACTGTAATTAATTGGATTATGTTTGTTCAGGTTTTACTTAATAGCAGATATTTTAGATAACTGTGTTGATAACACTGTACTTTAGAAAGGTCTTCTTTAGGGAAATCTGTAAGTTAAAGCTAAAGACAGTTACAAGGAGTACGTTTAGAAGATCCAAGAGAGTAAAATTTCCAAAAGAAAACTTTAGAGCTATGTCCTCAAAAGTAATAAAACTAAATTTCTTTAAAAGCATTCTAAAAATGAGTCGTGAACTTAGATTGATCTTGCTCCCAGTTGGACTCAATAAGTAAGGTTCCAGGTCACTTTGAACTCATTAGAAACAGAATAATCTAAATGCGTAGTCCTGCTTCTCCTCATCTTCTTCATGAAAAAAAAGAAAACTTCATGAGAGAGAAATGTCTGTCTTCAGCCATGGCTAGCTTTCTCTTTCCAGCGTTTTCAAATTCTTTCCATCAAATGCTGGGCATGTGTGTGTTTGCCTCCCAGACTCTACTTTGTCCTGTTCTCAACTGTGGCATGCTGTTCCATGGTGGGCCACCACCTCCTGGTCACCACAGGAGACCTGGGCCCCCATCCTCCCTTGTAGTTAGTTATGTTGCTCCCTCTATTCTGGCCCAGGGAGTGGCCTGGGGAAAGAGTGGAAAATCTGCTTTCTGCCTCTATCAAGCTTGGTTACATGGCTTCTCTAAGACCTATAGAGTCCTGAGCCCCCAGAACTCGATTCATGTATTCCTTCTTGAAGACTTCTATTCCTGATGCCAACCTTATCCAGGACTGTCGACAGTTGTAACAGCCACTTATACTATACTGTCTTTATTAAATAATTAACTATTTGTGTCTTGTTCTTAGACATTGAACAAATAGATCTTGAGCATCTGTTTTGTGCGAAAGCACTCTTAGGTGTTAGGAATACAGAGGAAGGGAATAGGAGAAGTCGACAAGGACATTTAAGAGACAGAGGTAGATAGTAAATGATAATTCTATATTAAGTATTTAATTATAATCGTGATAAGTCCCGTGAAGGAAAAGTGTATGACAATGGGCCTGACTTGGTCTAAGGGTCAATAAAGGTTTTTAAGAGGAGGTGAGACTTTATTACAAAGCATGACTTGGAGAGGAAGAGGGGTTATGTAAGAGACCACTCCAGGCGGAAGAAGCAGTTTGTGCAAGGAGAGAGCAGAGTCTGTGCCGAGGAACTGGAAGAAAGCCAGAGTGGCCAAAGCCGGAGAGAAAAATGGCGAGTGGGAGGAGGCGAGGGTAGTAAAGTTAGCAAGGACGAACTGTGCCAGACACTAAAACACTATAAGGAATAATTGAAAGGATTTTAATCAGTCGGAGTGGGGATCAGGCAAAGAAATGGGAGTATTTGACAGAGCTGCATTTTCAGATGTTCATTCTGGCCAGTGTGTGGGATGTTTGGGAGGGTAATGAGTGAGAAGCAAACGCGAAAAGTCTAGGTAGTGCATTGTTATGCCTCCCAGGGAAGATAATGGTGGGCTGAATTAGGACAACGCAGGTAGAGAGGGAGATAAAAGGATGATGGGTTTAAAGTGATTTAGAAGATAAAATTACTATAAGTTAGTGTTGTGTTGGATGTGAGAAGAAGTTAAGAATTATTTCCAGATTCCTGGTCTACTAAGTAGAGAGTATGGAGTAAGAATGAAAGAGGACCTTGAGCTAGTGGAAGATGCCAAGAAAAAACATCTAGGTAGGTGAGAAAAAAATCCAGGAGGGCATGGGATTGTAAAAGCTGAGAAAAGGCCTTGCTCCTCACACCTAGAGCTTGAACTTTCTCAGCAAAACATCAATAGCCAATAATCTGACGTCAGATTATACAACAATAGATATGTTCTGGGTAAGTCTGGACATACAATCAAGTCCACATTAGGGTCCCTCTTCCTGAAGATAAGATGCTTTGTTTTAAGCCAGCATCTCAGCTCCACAAACCTTGGACAATATCTTCCAAGAACCAATGGTGATTTTCAGGGTAGTGGTCTTGAGCAATATTTAGGAACAAAACTTTTTCCTAAAAGTCATGTTGTCTTCAGAGATGCAATTCTGGGCACAACAAACTTTTAGGATGTCACGTAGTGTAGTCTGGCCTATTAGAAGCAATTAAATCTCTTTATTCCAGATTGGGACCCTCACTTTATCCAGCTCAACCAGAAGGTTCACTGGGGTTGCTCCTATAATCATTGGGGTTGTTCATGAATGTTTAATTATCTTATTTGGGGCACAAAGTTGGAGTACACTTCTTTACCCTTTTGCTTTACATGATGCTTTAGTTAATGAAATGGTAGTGGAAGTGATGTTTGAGTTAAGAGCCAGTGTGTGGTTCATTACACCCTGTTCCCTGCCTCAGCTGTCAAGGAAGCATGGATCGTGATGGAGCCTCCTTCAGGGGTTTTATGAACAGAGCCCTTCTAATAACTTGCAATTTACATGCACCATAAGCAAGAAATAAACTTTGTAGTTTTAAGACTATGTGACATTTGTTACTGTATCATAACTTAGCCCATCCTGACTGATACAGAGATACTCTTCCCAGAATAAAGTAAGTTTAAGGATTCATATGTGTTCCAAAGATTTTAGGATGAATTCTATACCAGGATTCAAGCTCAAAGCCATAGAATCTCTCTTTTGTCCCAGGAGTCTCTGCAAGAAGAAACTAACAATTATAATAATAGCTACTATTTAGTAAATCTTAACATGTGGCAGGCACCGTGCTAATTGTTTTGTACACATTATTCCATTTTATCTCATAATTATGCAATAAGTAAGTGGACATTAGCAAATCCACTTTAAAAATGAGAGAACTGAAGTTCAGAGAGGTTAAGTAACTTGTCCAGGGTAATACAGCTAGTATGTGACAGAACCAAGACTGGAACCTAAGTTGTTTGGCTCCAAAGCACTTGCAGAGCCTCAGATGTTCTGCTAGAAGAACTCAAGTTATCCACTGATGTCTCAATGAGTGGATCAGTTCTGAAGCCAACCCGATCTGAATATCTTTATAGAATGAGATTTAACATTAAGATATGCTCTTCAGACCTGGGATCTTGTGGCCCAGTCCTAATTCCAGGCTCTCACTTAAGCTAGCTGAATAATATATCAGTAATGTGTTTGGATTCTAGAATCGGATAGATCTGCCTCTCTCCTACCAGGGCCTCTTCTGGTGCCTTAGTTTTCCCATATGAAAAATAGGGTCAATAATAGTTCTTCATTTATGGGGCTGTTGGGAGGATGGGAAGCTATTTACCCACAGATCCACTCCTCATTTTTCCCTACTCTACTCTATATCTTGCGGGGGATGGCCTAACTCATTCTTTAGGCTGCCTTGCTGTTTGCTTCAGCCAGTCAGAGGAGCTGGCAGGTGATGGGAGACGGGAGAGTGGGCAAAGCCAGAGAGGGTACCTCCTTCTTTCTCAGGTGGCATCTCCAGCAGTGACAATGGATTTGGCTCCTTCTAGGCAGCCCCTCTCTCCTTGGTCTCAGCTGTCACCTGGCTCTGTTAACAACCTCGTTTGTCACTGCAGCCCTCTGAAGGGTAGTGATCTCTTGTTGCTAATCTCTGGGCTGCCTCACCACTCTTTCCATCCTTTCAGCTCTTCCAAGACCTTTCTAAGCAGTTCTCAGTATTAAAGTCCCACTACTGACTGTCCGGCCTGGGTATGTTTTCTAGATTGTGTTATGGTGGATAACAGAGAATTGCCTGAAATAATGCCTACGAAGTACTTGGAACAGTGCTTGGCATACGATATGTGCTCAATAAACGGTAGCTTACGAAATGGCTTACTTTCCTCTTACCTAGATTCTCCGCTGCCAATTTGTCCCCGGCAGGCCCCTACCTACATCACAGCTCCTGAGTCACTGCCCATTCCTCTTCCTTCAACTCCACAGACCTGGGCTTCTGTTTTCATTCATTCTTCTCTAACATTTATAGGGTACAGGGCATGTGAATTCCTCCAACATTAATGACACTTATCACAATTTTATTTTTAATTTTCCAAACTTCTTAATACAGCTTGAAAAGCCCTGCTTTATCTGGCCCCTCTGGCATCTTGAGGCCTCTCTCTGCAACTTTCTCCCTTATCCACTCCAGCCCACAGTGTCCAGCTCTCTCCGCCAAGCTCTGTCCTCCCTCGGGGCTTTGGCAGGCATTGTTTCCCCTTCTGGGAAAGGGCTTTTCTGGGCATCATCCATGGACATGCTTCTCACACCCCAGCCCCAGCATTGCTGCCCCTCCCTTAGTGAGGCCCTCTTTACCAGCTTGTCGAATAGCAGAGGTCACCTCTGCTATTCTCTGTGATGATTGCTGTTTGGATCTTCGCTGTACTTTCCACAGTTTGTTGTGATTTCATTTGTTTATTTGTCTATTTCTTTCTCCCTACTGTCTTCCTCCCAACATGCCACAAGCCATTAGACGATTCCACAAGGGCAGGATCTATGTGTGACTTCTTCATCTGTGTATCCTTAGTGCCCAGAAAAGATGCTTGGCACGGAAGAGACTGTCAGTCAATGTGTTATGAATGAATAGACGTTTAATTAATCTCTCTAAATTGCTCATGTCGAAGATCCCTAGAAGCCCTAGATGCTCATTTTGGGGATTCCCCTCCTCTCCCTTCCCCTGGCACTTGCATTGTGCAGAAAGCCTGACCCAGCTCGGCTGGTCTCCTTCATCATTGCTTCTTGCCCAGGCCCTGCATGCTGCGTGGAGCTCCACTCCCTCCGCAATGTGCTCAGCCAGTGGGACCTTCACTGAGGATCCTGAGACTCTAGACTCTTCACAGTCCTCCCATCTTCGCCCTCCTTCTAAAGACTTATCATCCCCGTGGCCCTGCGTCGGAGGAATCTCAAATAGGAACCGTAATCAGAACCCTGAACCCTTAGCCTCTTCACAGTGCCTGGGCCATTCTGACCTCTACGCCTTTCCTGGACAACCTCTTCCCAACACAATCCAGCTCAATTCCACACGAAAAACAAGGGCCCTTGTAGGTTTTGTCTTCTTGGCAAGCAATCCCCAGGCAACAGTTCTCATTTTTTTTGGCTTTGAGTAACAAAATAAAAAAACCTGTTAATTGCAATTATTCGGCCTTCCTCAAGTGCTTAGGGAACCTCAGGATTTAAATCCAGAGCCTGGCTATATTCCTGGGAGAAGAAAAAATAAAACACCTTCCATTTCTTAAGGATGAACTAACAATTCTAAAAAAAATAAAAAATAAAGTGATTTAACAAACTAATTTCTTAATTACCATGCTCTACTAGCTATCCAATCCAGTGACCCAGGTGCCCTCTAGAACTAGGTGCTGGAAGTCTGGAACTCTACCTAGTTTCTGCTGGCCTTCTTTCGTGGAGTCGGGGTAAGGGGTACAGGGTGAGTTGTGTCATGTAGCCTTTCGCTTTTGACTTGCTGGGCTAATACCCCCAGTAGCCTGACAGCCTCCGCTGGGCTTATTTGATATTTCTAGTTTAATCTACTGATAAAGCAGTTTTCAGTCTAAACTGAAGTCCTTATTCTGCCACAAATGTGGTAGGAGTGAGTCAGAGGGATTCCATTCTTGTCTTGCCTAAAGTACTTTCCAAATAGTAGGCTCTAAGGTCACTTCCACTGCCATCTTCTGGCATGATACACTGGCAGAAATCATTTCTTGACTCTCTCTCTCTCTCTCTCTCTCTCTCTCTCTCTCTCTCTCTCTCTTTTCCCCCATATGTTTACGCTACTCTGGAAGCTAGAACTGTGTTCACAATTAAATGTCAGGAATGCATTTGCCTGGGAGTAATAGAAAACAAGATTACAGTGGTTTAAACACAGAGATTTAACAAAATCCAGAGTTGTGTGATTGGTGGTGTTGGGTTTGGAGATTATGTTACAAAGCAAATAGGAAAAAAAGGGGGGGGGGTTTGGGGGGGAAGAAGCAGTGCCAACTGTGTTTGTTTCCTTTTACTAGGAAAGAAAAAACCCAGATATCCTTGTTTGACTTCCTCCTAGGTCTCATTGCCCAGAATTGGGTCACATTGACCATCTTGGATACAGGGACAGTTAGAATATTATGGAACTAAATGATCATAATTAGCTTAGATATTTGATTTATTCTTTGTTTAGGGCTGGACAAAAGATCACCTTAAATTAAACCATTTTCTGATAGCTAGGAATTGGGTAGGAATGGATATTGGAAAGGCAGGTCTTAGTGCTTGCCCCAAATCAACTAAGTGAATTCTAAAAGCTATGGGCTAATCAACTTGATGTCGATTTTTGCAAGTTTTTGGAAACAATCATTAAAAAGAAGCTGTGTAAGTTTCCTAAGGGTAAGCTGTGAGAGGAGATACTATGTTGTCTCCTTCATTGCTGTATCTACAACAGGGTTCCTGGTACACAGTAGGTGTTCTATATGTACTAATTGAATAAATGAATAAATAAAAAGAATCTGGAGGAAGGTAGATGGTGAGAACAGCATGAATTTGGTAAGAATAATTCAGGCCAAACTTACTTTATTTTTTACAAAAGTTTTTGATAGAATAATTGTTATGTTTGAGATAAGGGCATGCCATAGATATTTTATCATTGAATTTCTGAAATCCAGTTGACAATGTTCCTTGTAATCTTCTTGCAGAGAAATTATTCCATATATAGGAATAACTTAAACAAATGTCTCCAGGTAATTTTTGACCAATGAATCTGAGTCAGCGTGAAGGGAAGCCTGTTGAATAGAGACTAGTAGGAAGGCAGCATGAGTTATTAGCAAGAAAATAGGTTTTAGTAAGAGAAAGGCCTAGATTCAAATCCCTTCTCTGCTACATTTTACCTGGGTAATTTTGGCAACTTTTTAAATTTCTCTGAGCCTCATTTTTCTCATCTATAAATTGAAGATCATAACATCTTGCAGCATCATTATGTCAATGAGTCATGTTAATATGTTAGCAGGTAATCAATGTGTGGCAGAAAAACCTTTAAACATATCTTGAATGACTGGAAAGTGGAAAAAGGATGAAACAAAATACAATGCAGCATGCGTACAAATAGATGCCTATCACTTTCTCAAATGTGGTATAGGGAAAGTCTGGCTTTTTGGAAGCTTCTTTGCTGTTATGATCAGTGGGACCAACTTTTTATGGGATCTAATCAGATACCCCTTATGAAAGCAGGGACTCCAGTGTCTTGAAATACCACCTTGAAATCAAAAGGCAACAAGTTTGAGCAATGGAAAGACTGGATTACTGTATATATAGTGATGTCACTTTTCTCATGCCTGATATTGGTAATGTGTGTTTTCTCTCTCTTTTTATCTTATCAATCTGGCTAGAGGTTAATCAATTTTACTCATCTTTTCAGAGAACAGCTTTCAGTTTCTTTTGTCTTTTATCTATTTATTTGTTTGTTTGCTTGTTTGTTTATTTATTTATTTTAGGTGAGGCAACCCTTGGTTGACCTCACAGATTGCAAGGACCTTGTCAGCTTACAATCCTTTATTTTTTATTTTATATGCCTACAGCACCTGGTCTTCTGAGGTGGTCTCCCATCCAAGTACT
>NW_011888827.1:7618654-7644760 GCF_000151845.1 Pteropus vampyrus
CAGTTGACAATGTTCCTTGTAATCTTCTTGCAGAGAAATTATTCCATATATAGGAATAACTTAAACAAATGTCTCCAGGTAATTTTTGACCAATGAATCTGAGTCAGCGTGAAGGGAAGCCTGTTGAATAGAGACTAGTAGGAAGGCAGCATGAGTTATTAGCAAGAAAATAGGTTTTAGTAAGAGAAAGGCCTAGATTCAAATCCCTTCTCTGCTACATTTTACCTGGGTAATTTTGGCAACTTTTTAAATTTCTCTGAGCCTCATTTTTCTCATCTATAAATTGAAGATCATAACATCTTGCAGCATCATTATGTCAATGAGTCATGTTAATATGTTAGCAGGTAATCAATGTGTGGCAGAAAAACCTTTAAACATATCTTGAATGACTGGAAAGTGGAAAAAGGATGAAACAAAATACAATGCAGCATGCGTACAAATAGATGCCTATCACTTTCTCAAATGTGGTATAGGGAAAGTCTGGCTTTTTGGAAGCTTCTTTGCTGTTATGATCAGTGGGACCAACTTTTTATGGGATCTAATCAGATACCCCTTATGAAAGCAGGGACTCCAGTGTCTTGAAATACCACCTTGAAATCAAAAGGCAACAAGTTTGAGCAATGGAAAGACTGGATTACTGTATATATAGTGATGTCACTTTTCTCATGCCTGATATTGGTAATGTGTGTTTTCTCTCTCTTTTTATCTTATCAATCTGGCTAGAGGTTAATCAATTTTACTCATCTTTTCAGAGAACAGCTTTCAGTTTCTTTTGTCTTTTATCTATTTATTTGTTTGTTTGCTTGTTTGTTTATTTATTTATTTTAGGTGAGGCAACCCTTGGTTGACCTCACAGATTGCAAGGACCTTGTCAGCTTACAATCCTTTATTTTTTATTTTATATGCCTACAGCACCTGGTCTTCTGAGGTGGTCTCCCATCCAAGTACTAACCAGGCGCAACCTTGCTTAGCTTCCGAGATCAGCCAGGATGGGGCTTGTTCAGGGTAGCGTGGACATAGACCAGCTTTCAGTTTCAATACTTTTTTTTTTTTTTTCTGTTTTCTGTTTCCTCGATTTCTGTCCTTGAATATTTTTGTTTTGCCTACTTTGGGTTTAATTCGCTTGTCTTTCTTAAAGTTGAAGCTAGGATACATGATTTGAGACTTTTCTTCTTTTCCAATATAGGTATTTTACTGCTATAAATTTCTCACTAAATACAGCTTTAGGTATATCCCTCAACTTATGACATATTGTATTTTCATTATCGTTCAGTTCAAAGTATCTTCTGATTTCCATTCTTATTTCTCCTCCAAACCATGGTATTTTTAGAAGTGTGTTAGTTTCCAAATTTATGGAAATTACCAATTTCTAATTTCCATTGTGGTCGGGAAATTAATCATATGTTTTATATGATTTGAATCCTTATAAATCGATTGAGCCTTCTTTTATGGCCCAGAATATGGTCTATCTTGGGAAATGTTCCTTGTGCATGTGAAAAGAGACAATCTCCTGTTGTCGGGTATCATCTTATAGTGCAGTGTGCACTTACAGTGTATGGTGTAGTGTTCTGAATGTCAATTAGGCCAAGTTGGTTGACAGTATAGTACAGGCCTTGTAGACCTTTGCTGATTTTTTGCCTGCTTGCTCTGTCAGTTATTGAGAGGGGCATATTGAAGTTGCTTATTCTTGTGGACTTTTCTGTCCCCTTGCAATTCTGTTAGTTTTTGATTCATATATGTGGAAGCTCTGTATTAGATGCATAAAGGTTTAGAACTGATTTTTCTCTTATAGATTGACTCATATCTTTAGGAAATGATCCTCTTTCTGATAATATTCTCTGTACTGAAATATACTGTGTCTGATATTAACGTAACTACCTATATTTCTTTTGATTAGCATTAGCATGGTACATTGTTTTATAATCTTCGACTTTTATTTATCTTTATATTTAAAGGGATTTTTTAAAATAAGTGGCATATAGTTGGTTCTTGCTTTTTTCTTCCGTCTGACAATTGGTCTTTAGTTGGGGTGATTACTTATATGTTTGGATTTAAATCTACCATTTTGCTATGTGTTTTTTCTTTATCTTATCTTTCTTTCCTTTGTCCTCATTTACTATCTTCTTTTAGATTCATTGAGTGTTTTTAAATTATTATATTTTCATTTTTTGTTGCCGTATTAGATATTGCTGTTTATTTTGCTTTTATAGTAGCTGCTTTAGGAGTTAGAGCATACATCTTAACTTATTACCTTGAAATATGTTAGATTACTTTATGCTTAACATAACAATGTTACAATAGAATACTTCTCCCTTTCTAGACCTTGGGATGTTGTTGTCATACATTTTATTTCCACATATATTATAAACCCCACAAAATATTGTTTTTATTTTTGCATTAAACAATTACCTTTTAAAAGTTTTTTTTAAAAGGAAAACTTTTATTTACCTATATATGATTTCTCGAGATCTTACTTCTTTTCTGTAGACCCATCTTTCCATTTGACTGTATTTTCTTTCTACCTAAAGGATTTTATTTTAACATTCCTTGTAACAAATATCTGCTGCTGATTTTTTTCAACTTTTATATGTCAGAACATGTCTTATTTTGTCTTGTTTTTCAAATGTGTATATTTGGGGGAAAATTCTAGATTGACAGTTTTTTTCAGTACTTTAAAGATGTTGCTTCACTGTCTTCTTGTTTGCAAATTTCTGATGAGAATTCTGCTGCCATTCTTATCTGTGTTCCTCTGCACAGTAATGTCTTTTTCTTGACTGATTTTAATATTTTTACTTTATCACTGGTTTTAATAAATTTAATTGTGGTATTCCTTAGTGTAGTTTTCTTAATGTTTCTGCTTAGAGTTTGTTGAGCTTCTTAGATTTATGAGTTTATAGTTTTTACCAAATTTGGAAAAATTTCAGCCATTATTTCTTGAAATATTTTTTTTCTGTCCTCCCTGACCCCTCCTCATTCTCTTATTTCTCCTTTCCTTCAAGAATTCTAATTGCATATATATTAAGCTCATTATAGTGTTTCTTTTTATTCTTTCCATTCCCTCTGTGTTCATTTTGGATAGTGTTTATTGCAATATTTTCAGGTTCTTTCATCTTTTTTTTCAGTAATGTTTAATCTGCTGTTAGTCCTATATAAGTGGAGTTTGCATGTGTTAAAAATCCCAGGTGATGGTTTTATTTTTTTTTAAAGATTTTTTCCGCATCTGTACTTAATACGCTCAATCTTTCCTCTACTTTCTTGGACACATAGACTATTATTTTTTAAAATTCCCTTGTTTACTAATTCTATCATTTCTATTATTTCTATGACCCTTTCAATTGATTGATTTTTTTTCCTGCTTCTTTTTTGCATGCCTGATAGTTTTTGATTGCATGTCAGACATTGCGAATTTTACTTATTGGGTGCTGGATATTTTTGATTTCCTGTAAGTATTCTCGTGCTTTGTTTTGGGACATTTTGTTCTTGAAAATAGTTCAATCCTTTTGGGGCTAATTGAAATTCGTTAGATAGAATCAGAGCAGCATTTTCTCTAGGGTTAATTTTATCCTACTACTGAGGTAAGACCTTTTGAGTCATGAATTATGAGGTGTTCCAGTCTGGGTGCCAGGATCAGGCTCTAATCCTGGTCCTGTATGATCACCCTGTACTTCCACTCCGTCCTGTACTTTCCACTCTGGCTTGTGGGGACAAAACAGTTACCTGCCCTACACAAGCTTTGGTGTTTGTTCTCTCTCTGTGTGTGGGTGGTTCTTTCTTTGGCTTTGGGAACCTTCCTCACACTCATGCCCTCATCAGCTGAAGACTGGAGCAAGACTTTCTGCAGGTCTCCAGAGCTACCTCTTTCTTTGTATATCTCTCCCCTCTCTGGTACTCTGCCCTCAGCTCCAGCTGCCTTGGCCTTCCTGGCCTCCCAGTTCTATCTCAGCTCAGGGGATCTGCCTAGCTTTTCTTGGATTCCCCCTCTGCACAGCAGCCTGGCAACTCTCTCTAGACAGTAAGCTGAACCAATCATAGTGCTTACCTAATTTGTTTTCTCCTCCTTATGAAAGAGTGTCCTGCAATACTGCCTGTTTCATTTATTTTGCCTGGTTTATTTGTTTATTTTAGTTGTCTTAGCAGGAGAGTAAATTCAGTCCTTGTTGCTCCATCGTGGCTGGCTAGACTGGATTATTTTAAGTAATTGTGATACTGCTGATAAAACAGATTATCAAGGGTGTCACTGGTTTCCAAAACAATTCTCATTAAGTAACTTGAAGATGTGCAATGCACATCTCCTGTGAGTACAGTAACCCTTTGTGCAATAGGTGTGACAAAAGAGTTGCCTAGAAATGAACTTTATTTAAGACAATTTAATTTCCGCCCGGGTTCGACTTTTAATTCCTGTGACATTCTCTCTGCTTCATTTCTCATTACTTTCTCTTTAGCAATGACTCAAACTCTGAGGCTTTCCTGTTTTCTCTCCCCGCTTTTTTATCTTTTTCAGGGACCAGTAATCTATACATAAAATTTCACAATGTTTTGGGATTCAAATTCATCTTATTCTAGTCAACATAGTCCTTCAGTACTTAGGTGTGTGCCTGGAGCTAAGGTGTAGTGGGGCTGATAAAAACAGGGTCTTTGACTTCAAGAAGCCTTTTTTTTTTTTTTTTTTTTACTAACCACTTCTACTGCTTTGGATTGTTTCAAAAGAGGGTCACACCTGCATTTTGGGATGGACTTAGAAGCAGAAAGTTCAAGAGAAGAAATTCCTGTTTTTCTTCTTGTTCCTCAGTTTCAACAAGCATTTATTGAGTAATTAACATAACAAAGCGCTGCCCTGTTACCTAGGAAACTAAGACAAGTCACTAACATTGATGATGAGTTCATTATCTTGTGGAAGAATGACATTGATTAAGTCCCAAGGTGCGGTTCCACAGCAAATATTGAGGGCTGGAGAGATTAGAGGTTTGAAGACCTAGTTCAGGAAGGAATAATAGCGTTTAGGGGAGAATGGCATTAGCACAGTTAGGAGTATGAGTGTCCAGGTTATGGCTAGGGACGATCTGAGAGGGTGAAGTAAGGGGCTTCTGCTGGAGAATAATGGAAAAAGTTGAGGCTTACCTGTGGCTGCCTCATGTGCCAGGCTTAGGCATTTGGACTGTGGGGAGTTTGATGGGTGGGTATGGACAGATTTGTTCTGAAGAGAGAGTTAGGGTTAATGTGTACAGAGATTAGGACTGGTGGCAGAGGTGTGAGGGCAGGGACTATATCTTAATCACCTTTGTATTCCCAGCTACTAGTTCACACATAACTGACGCTCGCTGCTTATGTGCAGGTAAAAGGTTATCTTTTTCCTTCTAAATTGCTAATATGCTGGATAACCACTGGCCTTGTCTACGGCACGACAAATATGGTGAAAGAACCTCTTTGTGCCCATGTTACTTTGTTTGAAGGGCTAACGGCAGGCAAATTTGGACTCAGACTCTTTTGAGTCTTATTTCTTTAATTCCTCATTTTCTTCCTTTAAGGAAAAGGCACTTAACCATTGTTACGGAAATTACACAGCAGGACCATTCCCAATCCCCACCTCTCCCATCACTAATAAATTCTACATAGTCTTTTAAATCTCATAAAAAGCCAGACCACACATACACACAGCAACCCAGACACCCCACGGCACACATTCCTAACAGAGCCTGGTGTAGATCCAAACTCTCAGAGGAGCAGTTTACACAATGCAGACTTAGGTCCGTAAACACACACACACACACACACACACACACACACACACACACACACACACACACACACACACACACACACACACACACGACTCAGCGCTTAGAACCATTCGTTTAGGCATTCGTGTGCACCCTGCTTAGCCACAGAGACACTCACTCATGTGCACACATGCTACACACCCAGCGCGCAAGGCCACGAGTGGCCCGGAGCCGGCAGACTCGAGGCTGCTCCAGTCACTCCCAGGCGCCCGTTGCGTCATCATGGTGCGACATTGCAGCAGGCACTGGTGGAGACTTTTAAGTGCCGACAGCTTCAGCCCGTGAAGCCGGCGGAGCTGCGGGTGCGAACCGCCAGGGCGGGAGCGGGCGACGGGAGGCCGCTCCGGCCGGGAGCGCCGGGACAGGTGCGTGGTCGCCCTCGGCGCTGGAGCCCACGCAACTTTTGCAAGTTGCCGGGGCGGTCTGTGCCCCCCTTGGCCCCCTCCCCCGAGTTCCGGGGTTCCCCCTGACAAATGGGTTCCGGCTGGTGCTGGGGTGGGCGGCACCATTGTGCTTCCCCACGGGAGACTACGTTGAGGCCGAGGCCGGGCTTCCGCTGTGGACTCAGTACCGTACGCACCTGAATGGGACATGGGGGCATTGGCTTTGGCGGTGAGGCAGCAGGGTGCTCGGAGAGCAGCTGATGCTGGGGACATTCCGATGACAGATGACCACCGATTGGACTGAGCGCTCACTGTGTGTGAGAGACACCGTACTGTGCTATGCGCTTTTTATGTATTTTCCAGTCCTCCCAGCATCCCAGGAGGTAAGAGCTATCATATTATGCCCACATTCCAGATGGGGAAACCAAGGCATAGAAGTTAACCAACTTGTCCAAAGTCCCACAGATGGTAAGCAGTGGGGCTTCTGAACTCGGGCCATGTCTGGCTTCAGAGCTGTCTCTTTCAGAACCCACAGTTGGCTTCCCTCAGCCTATGGTCTGGTACCTCCAGATTTTTTTTTTTCTTTTCTCGACCTTGGATAAACGCCGTGGGAAGGGAGGAGCGAAGCGTGGACTTCCTATTGGCACCGAACTCTTTCCTCCTCCCCTCCTCCTCCCCTCATCGCTGAGGCCAGCCGCGTCTTCATTTTCCCAGGCTGCGAGGGGCTCCCCCTGTAGTTGATACATTCTGCAACTGAAACGGATAGCTGAATTTTATAATAACGAAGAGTTTTCTTGCCACGTGTATTACTGTACTATTCTCTCCTCTCGCCTGCTGTGTTAGACTGTTACTTATGTTACACTGTTAAGGACATTTAGGCTGAGGATAACAGCTACAGCAGCAAACTCATGTGGCAATTGTAAAAAAATCAGAATTTGCCCTCCTAGAAACACTTTTAACCTGGAATTGACCTTTCAAGGTTTTAAAGGAATAATTTAAGGCCACGTGAGGAGAAATAGCCAAAAGCTATTTAAAAACAATTTGAGAATTATATTAGGAAGTTTTTATATTTTAGGTTGGTATCTATCAATTTTCTTTAGCAGTTCACTGTTAGTGAGCATTTTCCCATAGGGTAGGAAAAAAATTATTGAAAAGGATGAAAACTTAGCTATTTCAAACAGGGTGGTTTTGTTTTAGAGCTTTGCAGATGTACTAAAAATACAAAATATCATTTCATTTAAGACATCACAAGAAAATTAAGAGCTTAATTCAATTTAAGTGTGAAATTTTTGAGATACCCTCATTGCCTTCACCCATTTTACACTGCATAATATGTATGGCCAAAAATTCCTAGCACATAATTTTTAAAAATTATCTACTTGTGTGTTACATGTAATTAAATAAACACATGTGGTGTTTGAGCTATGCTTCCACATCTGGAAGTATACTATAGCTTCTAATAAAGCTTTTCTATTCTGCTATAAAATAAAATAAAATAATAAAATAAATAAAGAAAATAAAATAAAATAATAAAATAATAAAATAAAATAAATAAACACATGCCTTCATCCTCCCAGGAACTATTCAGTTATTAACACAAATGAAATAATTCATCATGTACTTAAAAATAAGCTATTATTTACCCTTGCAAATTCATAACTATTTTGTTTAGAAAGTCTAAAGATACAAAGGTTGATTTTTTTTTTTTAATTAAGGCTGCCTAACTGAATTTGTATAAACATGTCCAAGTCTGTTTTTACACTTTGACCAAACATGGTGGAAGTCCATCATTAGTTCATTTAACATCCTATTATAGAGCAAAATCATGAATTTTGAATTCTGGTCTTTACTCTAGTTTCTTCATTAACTTAAATGGTATATATTGTTTTACAGTACATGATTTGGGAGTTACACTTTGTGACATGGATGAATCTGCACTGACCCTTGGTACAATAGATGTTTCTTACCTGCCCAATTCATCAGAATACAACGTCGGCCGATGTAAGCACTCAAGCGAGGAATGGGTAAGTTTAAGATTATGATATAGATTAAAAGTGTTCAACCTGAAGATGTTCATTTTAATGTTGTTTATAAAGGTGGACACAATGGAGGCAACATAATATCAAATAAAGGGTAATAGCTACAGAGACTTCTTCTAGCTGTTAAAAGGTATGTTTATGAAGTCCAATGTTTAAAAATTTATGTGGTATTATGTTAATTGAGAAGAAAAATTGGATAAGAAATTTAAGTATAGTGATTATGTTAAAAAGCAAAACACTTTTGCATAGGAAAAAAATCTACTAGTAGTTGTTTTAAGTGGTGTAGTTATAAAGAGATTTTAAAAAAATTCTGTATCTTCCATAATCATATCTAATAAGTATAAATTTTGTGATGGAAAGAAAGTTTGTTTAAAAACTTAAAAACAGGAAATAAATTTTAGTATAAACCCAATCCAAAGGTCATGTGTTATCTTGCATAGTTTTCCCTATTTCAACATAACATGGCATGTTTAAAATATTTCTTGAACACTCTCTGCTTTATGTAAAAAATGATGATGGAGGGGTTTTTTTTGTTTTGCTTATTTTTCAGAATGCTGTATCAGTGAGATTTGAGTAACGAGTGAACTCAAAGTTAAGAGAAAAATGTTTAGAACGGAAGAGCAGGGTTTGACCCTAATCGTATGGAACAACTATAATTTCAATTCCAGCCTTTAAATTTTTTTGTTAGAATAAAGGAATGCTTTGTGAGTGTACTTGTTTTTTATTAAAGTTTAATTAATTAAGCTGTATTATAACAGCTTCTCACTATGTAAGGCCTTGGTAGTTCTTTTGGGAGAGTGCGATTTAAGAGGGAGTAAGATTAACTGTTAGCATAGGGATCCAAGAATCTAATTTTATTCATTCTGCTATCATCAGAGGCTGTTTGACCTTTTACAACTTTGTTTTTAAACCGTGAATGCTGCTTTGAGTGTGCAGTAGTCTTTGCCAGCTATTACTATTCTTAGGTGCTCAGTTTTTGCTCATGTTCCAAGTGTTGATCACGGAGGGAGTACCTTGAATAAATATCACTCTGAAAAACACATACTTAAACAACTACCAGAAGGAAAATATGTCATCAGTTTCTCTTCTATCTGAAATATCTTAGTTTTGGACATCACTTGGATAAGTATAATTTTCTTGCCATTCAGTGACTATTTTTTTCCTTAATATTTATTAGGGTGAGTGTGGTTTCAGACCTACTGTCTTCAGATCTGCAACCTTAAAATGGAAAGAAAGCTTCATGAGCCGGAAAAGGCCATTTGTTGGAAGATGCTGTTATTCCTGTACTCCCCAGAGCTGGGTAAGGATGCTCCTGCTTATTGAACATATGAAATATGTGACATAGATTTCCAACTTTGTGTGAATTTGTTACTGGGTAGCCTTAATAGATTTTATTCATTTTAGAATTGAGAGCCATGTTTATAAACCAAATATTCCAGGTGAAGATATTGACTCAGTTTTTCTTTCCATTCATTTATTCAGTAAATGTTGGTCCAATAGTTGATGCTAGGTGAGATTTTGATTCTTTAGTAGTTTTAGTGTGACTTTAAGGTGAGAGTGGATCTTACTTTCAGTTAACTCTTCCGAAGAGTTGGTGGGAAACTTCACGTAACTTCTAGATGTTGAACTTCAGCACTGCGGCTTGCTCTAGTCTTTCTAGGTTTCTATTTTGGGGGCAGTAGGGATAGGGCATCTGCTGACCTTGTGATAGTGAAGAATGGCCATTAAAAGGTTAGGTGAAGATATAGAAAAGAGTGTGTAAGAGTTTGTTTGTATTTTGGTGAAAAAATATAAGCTGTGCAAAGTCTTCAATGTTATGGTGCTGGTGTCAATATTTGACGGAGTCTATTGCATAAGAGGGATGCTTCTAATGGCAGTTTGCCAGAGGAATGAGTTAGCACATGGCTATAGAATCTAATATGGCTGTTCTAGTATGATAGTTACCCATTAAAAAGTATACCTGGATGTTAAATACTCTCTGAGATGGGCCAGTTATCAGGACATAAAAGTTCTGCCATTTAAGTACCTGTCATTTATAGAGGTTGCTTATAACCTGTGTAAACAGCTAAGTATTCACACAGTTGTGTGAATTTTCTACTCAGGATTGGCTTGGCAGGAAGTAGAATTCTGAGTCTGGTATAAAGGGATTTACTAACCTAGGAGAGATTTGTGTGGGACTCAAGCAGTTTACGTTAAATATTCAGGTCTGCTCAAGAATGTCTTGATAGAAATATTATTTCTTTTAAATCACAGGTGCCTTTTTGCAAAAATTTGGTAGGATGGAAGGATCATGGAAATTTCTAGTCCAGGAGTAAGGGTAGTTCAGATTAATAGGCAAATAGAAATAAAGATTTAAATAGCAGGTCTTAGGTCTGGCATCTCATCAAATTCTAATTTTGAATGCCTAAAAGATCAAAAGAATACCCTAAATCTAAGCTGTTCTTAAATCAGGAGAGAGTATAGGAAATTATTTGGTGGTAGTGATGGTTTGGGTTGGGGAATAGGTGAGTAGTATAACAAATAATTGATATTTGCCTAAATATAGTACCTGATGGAATTGAAATTGATCTTCACATTCTTCCATGGCATATTTATTTAAAATATTTTTGCTCGATAATATTTTTATAGTAATTTTTTGATACTTGCCACCCTTTCTCTGAAATCCTATTTTCCTTTTCTCTAAAGAGATTTTATTTAAGTATTTTTACATCTTTCGTTAAGGGCACATTATGCTTTCTCAGCATTTATTTGTGCAAAGTTTACCTTTGTCCACACGGATAAAGTTACAGACTTTTTCTTTTCAACAGAGTTATTTTGGGATTATCTTTCAGGGTTACCTATAAAGAGGATGGTATTTAACCAGACATTATTTCATTAAGTGTAACAGTCATTTTAGGGAAATAGAAAGACCATTCTCTTTGGAGCAAGATCTAGGATTGAATCCTAAACGTCTGCCAGCCCTTTCCTGTCTATAGAATGGGGATAATAATTCTTATGTGTCAGGATGTGACAGAATACACTATTTCTGTCAATGATTAAACTATTTGTAGCTTCAACTCTTTTTTAAGATAAGAGAGATTGGGGCAGAAAAAGCAGAAACGCTATTTTCTTTACAAGGTGTTAAGGATTAATTTTGAATTTGTAACCTTCTTCGAAGGCTAAAAAGTACTTTTCAATAAAACATAATTTTTCTTCATCGCTTAGATTTTTGAAGCAATGCCTAACTTTATGCTTGAATTTTAAAAGTTATCGAGTACTACTAATATAAATAATGCGAGCACTTTGCCAGCAAGCCAGTTATATGTTTATGTCTATGTTTATTTTGTTTTATGTAGGATAAATTTTTCAACCCTAGTATCCCGTCTTTGGGTTTGCGGAATGTTATTTATATCAACGAAACTCACACGAGGTAAAAAGAAATTTCTTATGCTTCTAACACATCTGAAAAGAAACACTCCATATTAATTAATTAAGGCAATTTAAGATGGATTTCATTCTGGGTTTTTTTTTTTTTTTTCATTATGTTTTCGAGAGTTAATAGATATGAGTTTCTGGCACTCTAAGAGGCTTTGTCTAAAAATTGGAAACAGTACAGCTACCTGAGAGACCTAATACTATTGCCACTGCCAAAATTATATAAAAAATATTTTCTTGAGAGTATAGGTATCAGTCAGAGCTTTCTATTATTTATTCATACATTTTGCATTAGAAGTATTCCAAATTTTGATGATTTGTCTGAGGAGTAGTGTAGGTTTGAATGTCTTACGATCTAGTATGATTATTTTAGATTTCAAAAAAGTGGAACTGATTGAAATATGCCTCATCTATAAAGTTTTAGAAGATATTTTCCTTTATTGAGGAAATTTTCTTTTATTTGTTATGAGCTTAAGACTTTTCTTAGAATTCTTACTTCCAAATTCCAGGCATATGGAGATAGACTATTGGGCCCCAGAGTGAGAGAAAAGCAGCTTTGTTTTATGCGAATCTAGGCTAGGGGAAGAGGAAGGAGGGCGGAAGGTCGTGTGAATGTCTTTGGGGTGTGAGAGAAAAGGCGGCCAAAAATGCTACCAGTTCTTGTAATTCTAAGAGTAAATGCCTGGTGTAGGTAAGCAGTAAGCTCAGGTGATGAGAAGTACTTGAATTTCCATGAAAAATTGATCCAAGAAGTCAAATACTTAAGTTTTAAATCTTTCTGATGTTACTGCTCAGGTTTTGATGATGAGATCGTGAATGAGTGTGACAATACCTGCATATATATTACATTTTAAAAAAAAAAATAGAACTGAAGTCAAGGGACATATTTTTTTCCCATTTACAAGCTACCCTCCCCTCTTCTTCCCTCCTTTTCTGCTCCCCCTCTCTTAAGTTTGGAGAAGACAGGCGAGATTCTGGTCCACTGATTTTTTTTTTCTTTCTCTTGGTCGATACGATTAAGATCCTAAAAAAAGAGATCTCATAGGGTCTCTTCTCCATTTCGTATATAAAGCCAGAGGGTCCATTTGTTGCCCTCAATTGGAGGCAGTTAAGGGGAAAAACACATATGCTGTAGTGACGAGGCAATATTAAACCGTTCAGTATACTAAGCTGCCTGTGCAGTTGAGCTGGCTCTTTAGCTCTTCTCTGTGTTACATGAAGCAAAGCCTAAACTTTCTCTCTCGTTCTCTCTCTCTCTCTCTCTCTCTCTCTCTCTCTCTCTCTCTCTCTCACACACACACACACACACACACACACACACACACACACACACACACACACACAACTTTCGGTCAATTGCAAAGGAATTTCTTAGAGAGTTTGGAGAAGGAAGTCTTTAGAATTAAACACTTAACATTAACATATTGGGCCAAGTTTTCAGAGAATTGAGACAAGGGAAAAGAGGAAGGAAAAGAGAATGTCAGGCAGGAGAGATGAAGGAACATGTGATTCATCAACAGTTCTTCCTCAAATTACTTTTCCTCAATCTAGGGCTTTTTGGATATTTGAGAATTAGTGAATTATAATTGAAATCTTCTATTTATATAAATATTATTTTGGAGGAAATGATAACGAGGCATTATATAATCATTATGAATGGTTTCAAATCATTGCATAATATTTTGCATTCTTATAGTTTGTAGCATTCCTGTCCTCCACTGTCGTTAATAGGAATATTGCATATCCCTTAGGCAAGTTGAATGTGTTTAAAAAAAAAAAAAAGAGTGAGAACTTCTGCCTTCTTGAGCCAGAGTACAACCTTAGAAGAATTACTAACAAGAAAAGAAATTAGCCCTTCATGGTAGGAAAAGGCTTCCAAATTATCTTTATAGCCCATAGCTATAGCTATAAGGTATATAGCATATGGATAGCATTCAACATATTTGCTTCTTTTTATGGTACTAGTAAAGTAAGTTATTTTTATTTCTTTTGTTTTTATATTTGGGTTATTACTTGACAGAATAACAGTATTCAAACATTAATCCATAAATTACAAGTTTAAGTTTTAGCTGAGTACATGAAAGAAATTAGGAATGAAATACTCTGCATAGCATCCTGAACTAGTAAAGAGAATTTGCTACAGGAGAACCCAATCTCAAGAACAGATGAAACGAAGCCTTGTTTTTACAGGAGGGAAAGCACTGTATAATTTAAGCAACTCGTTTTAGGGTTTCCTAGAGTTTTTCTCTGCTAAATGCTTTTCATATTGCAGGCACCGAGGATGGCTTGCAAGGCGTCTTTCTTACGTGCTTTTTGTTCAAGAGCGAGATGTCCATAAAGGCATGTTTGCTACCAATGTGACTGAAAATGTGCTGAACAGCAGTAGGTAAGGTGGGGATGCTATTGTGAAAGAAGAGGCAGGGATGGGTGGTAGGAGCAGAGTGAGAAAGCCGACTTCTTTATTAACCTTTGGTTTGTCTGGGACTCCGTCTCCAGGGGCATTTGCATTTCCAAGTGAAATGATAAACTCCAAGGGAAACCAAGGAAAGGCAGAGAAGATGTGGTTTTCCGAGCAGTGCCCTGTGGGAATAGCGGTCTGGTTTTATGGGTTAGCAGACGAATGGATTTCTAATACGCGACAAGCAAGTCGGAGTTAGAAATGGCACATATCTCCAGAATTCTCTGTTAAATATTCTGTAAGATGAATGTTTGGGACGTTGCATTTTCTGTTTTATAGCCAAAACAGAAGTGAGTTTGATATTTCTGTCAAAGAATTATCAAGTACCTAGGCACACATTCTTGTCCTAGAAAGTCTTCATTAGAAATTTTAAGAGAACAAGATATTGTCTTGGCTCTTAGGGAGTTTGCTTCCAAATGGAAGGGACTGACTGGAACTCAGGTGGAATGGTAAAAGAAATCATTCTGAAGTTTAGGTGTTGGAAAGTGGGAGTTTGGGTGACGATTGGTCTCTGTTCCACCTCACTGGTATGGCCCATGTTCGACATCTGCCTGCATTTGGGGAGCTGGAGACTGGGTTGGATCAAAAGATGCTTAGAAATGCAGGCACTATGGTATGGTTGTTAAGGCCTGGACAGTGGTGGCACACAAAGGTACTCAATAAATATTGAATGAATGGATCATTGATAATGGAGATGGAATAATCATGTCAATTACTTGTGAAAACATTTCTGGCCAAATTGAAGTAAATCCTATTCGAAGAATAGATTTAGGGTGCAGCACTGTCCTGTGAGATTGGTCTTTTTGTATTAATGAATTATGGCACTTTGTGGAGCTTTGCTATACACTATTCTAAAATCAGTAGGAGAAAACACAGTTATTTGCAATTTGCTTGGATGATTATATATTCTGTTTTCTAGATAAAAAACCGTCAAGTATGTTTCATTCTATCCAGATATTTTGACGAGTAACTAGAATGTTAGAAGTGATTTAAGGAGGTTTAACCTCATGAGTTCTTCTCGAGGTCACATGGAAGATGCACAAAACTGGATTGAATCTTCCTTTTACCTCACTGCTTATTGTTCTGCAGTTTTAATCTTGAGCTCTGCCTTTTTAAAATAAGTTTAAAATGGTTTGATTTGAAAATACTTGTTAATATTTACGCCCCTCTTTTATCCGTCCTAGAGAGTTTTATATATAGTTCTACTAATAGAGTCACAGTATAAATGAATAATTAGGCCTTCAAAAGTAAAATCAGGCATTACTTTGGTAGTGGGCTTTGGATACCTCTGAATTACATGCCTAAATGAATAATCTTTCTTTTTCTCTCCTCTGCTATAGTGAGCCTCACGGCATAACTGGAACATTCAAATTCATATAGTTGTTACACAGTGAATTAGAATTAAATTCCTAAATTGACCTCCCAGAGTCCTCGGGGGTTCATTGCTTTAGGAGTGATTTCTTTACTATTTAATAGACAACCAAAGAAAACAGTTCTAACTTGAGCTTATTCTCTCATGTTACCACATATTAGAGAGAAGGTACATTTCGTTTTGTGACTTATAGCTATGGTTTAGAAAATACCAAATACAGAATGTTGCACAGAACTGGTTACATTGTCTGTCTTTCTATTTTCAAATCAGAGCGCAAGAGGCAATTGCAGAAGTGGCTGCTGAATTAAACCCTGATGGCTCTGCTCAGCAGCAATCAAAAGCCATCAATAAAGTGAGAAAGAGAGCCAAAAGGATCCTTCAAGAAATGGTTGCCACTGTCTCACCAGCAATGATCAGGTATTAAAAGGCAAGGCAAAGAGTTTTCAGCGGGAGCCATCATACTTTGAGCAAACAGGACTGAACTACTACTGGACTTTCCTTTCCTAGCACGATGTTGCCCAAAGATGTTTTAATATAGTCTGGTGTTAAAATCGATTCCACTTTATAGTCTTTATATTCAGCTTCCATGGAAAGTCCCACTGTGGTTAGGCTTCAAAGTGCCTTCATCTCTGTTAATTGATAGCAGCCATTGTATTACCATTGTTCGCTCTCTAGACTAGTTGTCAGGTTTCATATATCCATGTCTTCAAAGGAGTGGTTTTCTGTCGTCTGCTCACCTAAATATTCGCTTGGGCGACTTGCCCCTAAAGTGCAAAGTTAGAGTCAAATATAAGATTTTATTCCCTAATAAGTAGATACTTCTGCAAGTGGTATATATGTAAAGTTTGCTCTTTAATGCCACAATTCAGATACGCACACATACGCACACACACACACACACACAAAAACACTGAGACGCTAGAGCCACAAAAATAGAAAACAAAAAAAAAAAATATATACACATGTATATATGTGTGTGTATGTATCTATATGTATATGTACATATGTGTATATACATTTCCTTTTGTTTTCTCACTTTCAGACTGACTGGATGGGTGCTCCTAAAACTGTTCAACAGCTTCTTCTGGAACATTCAGATTCACAAGGGTCAACTTGAAATGGTTAAAGCTGCGACCGAGGCAAGAAATATGTTCATCTATCATTCCATTTGCTCCACATTTGTAGGCTGCTTTTAGATTTCTCTGGAATGTTCTCTTGTGTGCTGTTGTGCATTCCAACCTATTTGGGAGTGTCCTCGTGTGAGATGAGTTACCTTGAAGCAGCTCTGAGAATCAGGTAGAACAATCCCTATTTTACAAATGAGGAAATAAAGACTCAGATAGATGAAGAAAATTTTCCAAGCGATAGCTAATAAGTGATTTGTCCAAGATTTCAAACCAAACTAGGCTCGACACCAAAACCTATGCTCTTTTCACATGGTCAGGGCTGCCTCTCAGGAGCTATATAGGCTCAACTTGAACTCTTGATTGCTCTTCTCCTTCCCTGATTCTTTTTTGTTGTAGTTTTTTTTCCGGGTTTTTTTTTTTTAGCTAGATAAATATTAAATTGAGAGGTATTCATATCACTGAAACATGTTTTTAAAGAGTGAGTCACTGATTAGCCAGTGTTTGAGTAATCTAACCAGCTATCAAGTTGCAAAGCGTGATTGAACTTTACATTTCGATTTTAAATTTGGCATGTTTCCTTTCACTAGATGAATTTGCCGCTTATATTTCTACCGGTTCATAGATCACATATCGACTATCTGCTGCTCACTTTCATTCTCTTCTGCCATAACATCAAGGCTCCATACATTGCTTCAGGCAATAATCTCAACATCCCCATCTTCAGGTAAGATCAGCTTATTTTTAAATTTAAGGTATGAAAAAGATTATATTTGGAATGTTTTTTGTATTATACCTTTTGACACATGTTATTGTAAAGACGATGGTAGTTTTTTTACTTCCATTATAAGAGTAATGCATGTTTATTGTGGACAATTTGAAAAATAGAAAAAAACATGAAGACTGTCACCATTATTTCTGTATTTTACATGGGATACTTGGCGAACCGTGAACACCTAAACCTTATGGGCGATGGTTAATAATTATCTCTGAGTAGGAGAGAGTAAGAGGAGGGTGAATTTAGAGAGTGACTAAGGGAAGTAGGCCGGCAGGCTAGGCGGGTAAGGCCTCTCGAAGTGGCAATTATCTTTGCGTGCCCTGAAATCTGATCCTCAGCCTCGCAATCTAAGGAGCGCCTTCCTTATCACTTGGCTCAGAGTTCTGTGGCCGACTAGACTACTGTGAATGACTGAAGGGAAGCCATTCGTTCATGTAGTCAGCTGATGCTTACCCAGCTGTGCTGTCGACAAGAGTGAACAAGATACATAGACCTTGCCTTCAAATAGCTCATAATCTGATGGGACCTAGAGACAACTCGCTGTAATACAGTGTGATATGACCCTACAGGGTATATGTGCTTTTCCAGGTCCTAGAATATCTATGTTCTGCTGGGCACCTCTTCCCGGTGTCTGCTGGGAAGCTGAGTTAGAAAGTCATCAGAACGTTGCTGGTAGGCATAGTCTTAGAGCAAAGTCTAGGCTCTAGAGAAACCTTGCCCCATAATAGTTTGTCTCTTTTGTAATCAGAATAACTCATGTACTTATTCCCTCCAGATTCTCAATTTGGATCTGTTGGAAGTGCTCGATAAACTGATAATTTCTCGTAACCCAATTGTCCTTTTCATGAATCTATGCCAGTCGTTGCTTAGCTTCATCGGTCCTTCAGACATGACAGATTATAGACAACCTGGCTTATTTACTTGCAGCTTTCTATTATTGCACTCCAGTCTGCACATTCACAAACCACTTTTCAGGGTGGGTTATCTTTGTGTGTGGTTCATCTCCTTTGTTACAAACTTATCTACAGAGGTTCACTCTCAGACTGATATTAAGCTCGGGGGGACGTTTTACTGTTGTCTGTTTATACTGAGTTTAGAAGATACTGAAAATATATATTAATGTTTATATTTACATTAGTATCGTTCTATTTGAAAAGAGTAGGAGGAGCATCTGAGTTTGGAAAGGTTGACTTAAGTATTAGAAAATTACACATTCACATCAAAATCCACCAGGGCTGTGGAAGAGACCTGGGGTTGTGTGAATTGTTTTATTCCTATGTGTGGTTACATGAGGCAGATTCTTGTTTGAGGATTTGGAAAGATGGTTATGCTTGGTTTCAGTCTGGTAAAATCATCCTTGTCTCAAAGAGACACTCTCTGAGCAATATTTATTTGAGAAAATTTCTCCAAAGTAGCTTTTGTAACATCACATTCATTTTGTAGTAAATGTGCCACAGGCAAATTTTGGGATATCTAACAGTCAGTATCTTGAGATCTTGAGCCTGGTTTTAAAATTTAGCAGTATTTCATCTCAAAGTCTATAGCATCAGCCCTGCAGCATAAGATAGCATAATGACTTTTTTGGAACAGATGTAATAGAGCTTCAGAATACGAGGCGATGCACTAAAGGCTCATGAAGAATGTAAATGACTGAAACATGTCAATAATATGGAAAATGGGAAAATGTCCACAGTCTCACTGTCAGCTTCTCTAACAACACATGTGCTTTTTATTCATATGGCAAATGTTTTGAATTAACTTGGAATATAAGTATTCTTTTTACACTTTTCTTTATAAATAATTAATGCATTCCTGAATTTATAGTACCTTGATCCATAAGCTGGGGGGCTTTTTCATACGACGGAGGCTAGATGAGACACCAGATGGACGGAAGGACATTCTCTACAGAGCTCTGCTCCACGGGGTACGTGTCATCTCTCATTACCCTTAAAGCCGCTATGGTGCTTATTACAGTAGAAGAAAAAAGAGACTTGATTGAGATTTAAAAAAATAAAAAACAAAAAAAACTGTTGTCTGAATAATTTTTTGTGTAATTATAGCTTGGGTATGGGTCTGATGATAATTTTTTGTTCTCACCAAAATAAAGCTGTCTTATTATTTATGTGAATATAATATTTTGTCATAGGTTTTGGGTTTTTTTTTTAATTTTATGATTTTTTTTTTTTTTTAAGATTTAACTTTGCTGAGTTGGGTAGTCTTGAATTCACGTTTTCCTTTCTCTTCATATCCCAGCATATAGTGGAACTACTTCGACAGCAGCAGTTCTTGGAGATTTTTCTGGAAGGCACACGGTCTAGGAGTGGAAAAACCTCCTGTGCTCGGGCAGGACTTTTGTCAGTTGTGGTAGATACTCTGTCTTCTAATACCATCCCAGACATCCTGATAATACCTGTTGGAATCTCCTATGACCGTATCATTGAAGGTCACTACAATGGCGAACAGCTGGTAAGAGCACTGCCCACCCAAGGTCATCATCGCTTTCAAGTCTTGGCTTTTGGATAAGTGCTTTTAGAATTAATTAGGAATTTTTTTAACTCAAGTTTTTCTTGATTTTTCAATTGCAGTTGACATTCAATATTATTTTATATTAGTTTCAGGTGTATGGCATCGTGGTTAGACCTTTATGTAATTTACGAAGTGATCCCTCCCTCCCCTCCCCCGATAAGTCTAGTACCCACCTGGAACCATACATAGTTATTACAATATTATTGACTATATAATGAAGGATTTTTTTAGTACTCCCTAATTTTAAAGCATTGTAGGAAGCATAGTAGGATGGGCATGGTGAATAGCTGTCATCTCTTACGTCAGTCTGATTGGTAGTGCTAATGCGGTGCTTATCTGCACCTGCAGGAAGTGACATGATTAGATTTATCAGTGCCAGCCTTGGTCATGGGACTGGGAAATGGAAAAAAAAAACACTCAACACTGAAGTGCCATCTCAACCATGATGAGGTGGGGCGAGTGCGGTTTATGTGGTTTGTTCTCTCCAGGGCTTGCTGTTTATATGCAGATTTTAAGTTAAACCTGAGGAACTGGTAGAATCATGCTGACAGAGCAACTATAAATGAATTTGAGAAGTGGCAGTAATGTTTTTTATAAACCTTTCATCGAAGTAAGTATTATAGTTATAGAAGAAAGCACAAATCATAGGCATGTAGCTTGACTTATCACGAAGTGAGAGCACCCAGCGCAAGGAGCTATACTGTCAGGACCCTGGGGACCCCCTTTGTGCTCCTCTTATCACTGTTGCCTCGAGGGTATATCTCGAATTCTTACAGAATAGTTTTGCCTATTTTCGAACTATATGAATGATATTATGTAGTTTGTGGTCTTTTTGCTTCTGATTTCCTTTGCTCAATCAGGTGTTTGTGAGATTCATCCATGTTGTTGTATTTAGTTAAAATCTGTTCATTCTCATAACTGCATAGTATTCCAATATATGAATATACCACAATTTATTCTAATGTTGAAAAACAGTTTGGTTTCTCGTTTTTGACTATGCTCATTCTTGTACATTTCTCTTGATGACCACGTGTGTGCATTCTGTGGGGTATGTACCTAGGAGTGGAATTGTTGGGTCTGCTTTAATAGGTACTGTCAGCCTTCCGAAATGCTTTTACCATCTTGCCATTCCCACCGGCATTGTGAGAGTTCCAGAAGAATTTAATTTTGTTATTATTTAGTGTGGAAGTCTTGGGCAAGGTACTTATTTCCAACTTACCTCCCAACATGTGTCAGAAGCTCAAGGACACTTGATAATTGGAGACTTTAAAAGTTAAGTGATAGATCTGGAATAGTATCTGTATCTCTTATGAGACTTCTCCTGATGTCTGTTCTGAATGTGGACTCTAGTCACCCTGACTGTCTCACGAGGTCGCATCTGAGCCCTGTGTCTATCATATGGCCATCATTGTGCCTTCATGTATATTAAATATGCAAGAAGTGCTTACTAAATGAATAATCAGCTTAAAAGCCGCTGTGGGTCAGGATTTGACATTCAGTTGCTTCATGTTAGATATGTGGATTCTGGTGATCATTAGACCTCAGATAAGTGGCCTCTTGGACATCTTATTTTTATCTGAAAACTGCAGAAATTTTTCAGCCTGTGGTATCATTTTTATCCTTTATTAATTTACATCTGTATTTTCACGAATGAATTAAATGAATTCATGTTAAATGTTTTGTTTTTCATTGACCAAATTAACACTCTTTGATGACATGATTATATCTTTTAGAATCTTTGAAAGCCAACATTTTCTGAAAGATGTCAGTCCATGAATACTTTTTTTCTTCATTCATTGTTGTCTTTTTCAAAACAAACCTCTAGGTTTTATACAAAACAAAAACGGACAAAAAAACTTTATTCTTTGGATAACAGAATGTTTACATATGTGTTTGCTTTATTTTTTACCATGTTATTCTTTCAAAATTGTAATTTAGGGAAAACCTAAGAAGAATGAGAGCATTTGGAGTGTGGCTAGAGGCGTTGTCAGAATGTTACGAAAAAACTATGGGTGTGTCAGAGTGGATTTTGCACAACCATTTTCCTTAAAGGTGAGCGGCTACTGGAATGCTTATTAAAGCGTTGGCATAGCTCAGATCTGTTTCTATCTCCTTCTCTCTCGTGACTTGGAGCCTCAGTTTCTTCTCTTGTAAAATGAAGACTGTGTCAAGAATGGCATTTCTAATTTTTTTTTTTTTTTTTTTTACTAAAGCATGCCTGTTGAAAAAGACAGTAAATATCTATATTTGGGAGATATCAGGTTCAACATTTATTGCTATTTTTTAAAAAAGTTCATGAGAATTTTGCATGTTGCTTTATGCTACATATTTATATATGTTTAAAAATTGCCTTTAGGGGAAATTTTTCAAAACATGACCCCTCAGAGCTGGGTAAAATTGACCATCCAGGATGTTGCTCTGTCCTGCTGAGTGGAATCCAGGACCCACATATTCCAAGGGACAGCACCACCCTCATGTGGCGGATCCCTGAGTTCCTGGCAGTTTTAAATTCCCAAGATTTTTGAATCAGTAAAGGAGAAAAAGAATAATGGGTGAAGGAGTCAGGAACCCAGGGATACGGAACAGAGGTCGTGCTCCTCCTTCTGTTCTACTTCGTGGTTTTACTTTAGAAGATTCTAACAGTTGTGTTAGATGCTTTCTGGTCTTTCATGTGTTAGGTGCTTTCATGGAAGCTTGTCATTTCTTTCTTTAAAACCAATGACAACAACAATGAAAAAAAAAAAAACAAAATCACAACGATTGCACGGCACTATATTTTTATGATTTGCTTTGAGATTGAGGTTATTTTGAATATTATGTGACCCTTAGGGTGTCAGATTTCCTTTAAAAAGAATGGTTCTGTCCGTTATCACTAATAATAACATTGGGAATATTAAACAATTTCTTGAAGATGTGAGAAAAGTTAAATATTTTTCTTTACTTTTTAAATAATTTTGCTTAAGCATCATCCTGTTCTTTAAATTTTCAGTTCTTAGATTTTGTGCTTGACAATATTCTACGAGTCACTCTGGACTTCTGAAGGTAGATTAGGATGTAGGACGTGTTTCTCATCTTCTGCAGCATGGCTCATTTTATAAAACAACTCCCTTTTACTTTTTGAAGATCAAGTGTATTTTATATATGTTTATGTAAGTGAGACAATGAGAGTAAATGACTGTTTTTTTGTTTTCTGTTTTTTTTTTTCCCCCCAAGGAATATTTAGAAAGCCAAAGTCAGAAACCTATCTCCACTGTACTTTCTCTGGAGCAAGCGTTGTTACCAGCCATACTTCCTTTAAGGTAAAGTTTGTGGAAATTTTTTATACTAGCTAAAGTATCAAATATCTATTATTTCTTAAATTGCATAGATAAATAGGTTCACTTTAATAAGAATGTTTCTTGTTTTCACTTTTCTCTTGGTCTTATAATGGATATTGAAGTGATGTGTTTTCATAGTTTTGGAGGTTTTCGATTATTTGCATTATAAAATTTATTTGATTTTGTGAGTCAAGTAGGAGTTATTTGATTTACACTTTTGAGTGAAATGTGAACTGAATTTGTTATGATAGGTTATGCATATTGTACTTACGTGTATAAAGAGTTTTTCTTGTGAACTTTTTAGAATTCAAATGGAATTGTAACTTAGAGAAATTGACTCTTAAGCCCTTTAATGTGATCAAATGTCAAGATTTTATATATGTTTATGTAAGTGAGACAATGAGAGTAAATGACTGTTTTTTTGTTTTCTGTTTTTTTTTTTTTCCCCCCAAGGAATATTTAGAAAGCCAAAGTCAGAAACCTATCTCCACTGTACTTTCTCTGGAGCAAGCGTTGTTACCAGCCATACTTCCTTTAAGGTAAAGTTTGTGGAAATTTTTTATACTAGCTAAAGTATCAAATATCTATTATTTCTTAAATTGCATAGATAAATAGGTTCACTTTAATAAGAATGTTTCTTGTTTTCACTTTTCTCTTGGTCTTATAATGGATATTGAAGTGATGTGTTTTCATAGTTTTGGAGGTTTTCGATTATTTGCATTATAAAATTTATTTGATTTTGTGAGTCAAGTAGGAGTTATTTGATTTACACTTTTGAGTGAAATGTGAACTGAATTTGTTATGATAGGTTATGCATATTGTACTTACGTGTATAAAGAGTTTTTCTTGTGAACTTTTTAGAATTCAAATGGAATTGTAACTTAGAGAAATTGACTCTTAAGCCCTTTAATGTGATCAAATGTCAAGATTTTATATATGTTTTAAAATGAGGTATCTTGCTTTATTTTATGCCTTCTTTTTTGGGGGGGGCCGGTGAGTTTGGAAGTGATGTAACAATAGACTATTTAGTTATAACTAAATAACATGTTTTGGCCAGGAGAATGTATTAAACATAAGAAAGTATATTATGGAGGAAAACAATAATCTCTTTGTGGTTTAAATTTAGAATATATAGTAATTTAATGTATCTAATACATTTATACCTTATGCCCATACAGTTTGCTTTGTAAAAGAGTGGGGTTGTAGAAGTCTAATTTAAAAAAAATAAAAACTTTTCAGACCCAATGATGCTGCTGATGAAGGTATAGACACATCCACTAATGAGTCCAGAAATGTAACAAATGAATCCTTCCGAAGGAGATTGATTGCGAATCTGGCTGAGCACGTTCTCTTCAGTAAGTAGAATTTTTCTGCAATTCAGATTAAGAACAGTGCAGTGCAAACCACACAGGTTTTGGAATCTGCTATAGTTTGGTTCCACTTCTCATTCTATTACTGAATGTATAGGTGGTGCTAGGTAAGTTATTAGCAAGACACTGAGGCTGTGGGGATTTGAGGTGACTGAGCAAAACATATCACACAGTGCCTGATGATTAGTAGATGCTCATGTGATAGTTCTTATGCTTTAAAAAAAATAATATTGCCATGGTGATTTGTAGCCTCTCGCTCATGAATTTGTTTCCTTGAGCTAACTTGTAGTGTAGCATCTAGGTTTATAGTTGCACGCCCTTTTCTCCTCTGACCCCATGATCATTTTGACTCAGCAAATATGGAGTGGCTGTTATATGTAAAACTTTGTGTTAGCTGTGAGGCATACAAATGGAGTAATTAATGGTTCTATGCTTCAAAGGCTTCTGCTCTTAGAGGGATAGTTGTGTGGACATAATTTAGCAGTAGCGACTCAGGACTGAGTGAGGTGAGTGCAGAATTAGACTTCCTAAAGTTCCAAACTGCAGCGTTGTGTCATGTTGTAGAGGCCACTTTATAATCTCCTGGCAGCAGCGTGGTGCCTCAGCGCACAGCCTAGTGGGGTCACCTCGTCTTTCCCTGTGCCCCATTTTCTGTCTGGTCAGACTCTCAGCACTTCCTGCCGACGTTGTGGAGCCTTCCTCACCTTTGCTCGCCCCTTCCACTCCAGCTGCTCCTCCTCCTGCTTCACTCTGGGCCAGAACCTTCTTTCTTCAGCACATCTGGTTGTGTCTCTCACCCATGCTTCAATTTCGGATGCTAAAAATAATACATTCTTAATGTTGAAAAGTGGAAAATAAAGATAAAACCCACTACCCAAGTAATCAGGGATGTTGCTGTCTAGTCTCTAGAAATATTTTTTTACAGTTTTTTATTGTGCTATTTTCCATTTGTAACAAGTGTTTATTCATGTTTTTAAAAAACACTTTATAAATTTTTTTTTTAATGGCTATAAATATGGTACTGGTTACTATTTTGTTTTTTTAAAGACTGGAGACAACATCAATTGTGAGAGAGGTATTCATGAATTCATTATCATCACAGGAAACTCATAAATGGTGCTTTTATTTCAGATGTTCCGTAGACGTTCTCATATTTGATTTATATGATTATAGTTCTCTGCTAATTCAGACGATTGGGTTATGGACTATAGTCATTCGCAAATGTACTTCTATCCCCTTACTTCCTACCTCTGACCTACCTCTGGGTTAGGTTGAAAGAGGAAATGAAAATATATGGAGTGCCATTACTACGGGTCCTGTGGCAGGCCAATCCATTTCATTCTCACACAGCCCAAAGAACTAGGTGGTATTCCCATTTTTCTAGTGAGGAAGCTGAGGCTTAGGAATTTAAGTAATTTCCTCCAAGTCATGAAATTAGTGTACAAGTTAGGTTTTGAGCACAGATTTTTTGACTTCAAATCTATTCCCTCCCACCCCCTGTACCTTTGTTTTAACATGGTGGCGAATATCTGCTGGAGGAGTAGAGAA
>NW_011888827.1:7645635-7653496 GCF_000151845.1 Pteropus vampyrus
GGTTGTAGAAGTCTAATTTAAAAAAAATAAAAACTTTTCAGACCCAATGATGCTGCTGATGAAGGTATAGACACATCCACTAATGAGTCCAGAAATGTAACAAATGAATCCTTCCGAAGGAGATTGATTGCGAATCTGGCTGAGCACGTTCTCTTCAGTAAGTAGAATTTTTCTGCAATTCAGATTAAGAACAGTGCAGTGCAAACCACACAGGTTTTGGAATCTGCTATAGTTTGGTTCCACTTCTCATTCTATTACTGAATGTATAGGTGGTGCTAGGTAAGTTATTAGCAAGACACTGAGGCTGTGGGGATTTGAGGTGACTGAGCAAAACATATCACACAGTGCCTGATGATTAGTAGATGCTCATGTGATAGTTCTTATGCTTTAAAAAAAATAATATTGCCATGGTGATTTGTAGCCTCTCGCTCATGAATTTGTTTCCTTGAGCTAACTTGTAGTGTAGCATCTAGGTTTATAGTTGCACGCCCTTTTCTCCTCTGACCCCATGATCATTTTGACTCAGCAAATATGGAGTGGCTGTTATATGTAAAACTTTGTGTTAGCTGTGAGGCATACAAATGGAGTAATTAATGGTTCTATGCTTCAAAGGCTTCTGCTCTTAGAGGGATAGTTGTGTGGACATAATTTAGCAGTAGCGACTCAGGACTGAGTGAGGTGAGTGCAGAATTAGACTTCCTAAAGTTCCAAACTGCAGCGTTGTGTCATGTTGTAGAGGCCACTTTATAATCTCCTGGCAGCAGCGTGGTGCCTCAGCGCACAGCCTAGTGGGGTCACCTCGTCTTTCCCTGTGCCCCATTTTCTGTCTGGTCAGACTCTCAGCACTTCCTGCCGACGTTGTGGAGCCTTCCTCACCTTTGCTCGCCCCTTCCACTCCAGCTGCTCCTCCTCCTGCTTCACTCTGGGCCAGAACCTTCTTTCTTCAGCACATCTGGTTGTGTCTCTCACCCATGCTTCAATTTCGGATGCTAAAAATAATACATTCTTAATGTTGAAAAGTGGAAAATAAAGATAAAACCCACTACCCAAGTAATCAGGGATGTTGCTGTCTAGTCTCTAGAAATATTTTTTTACAGTTTTTTATTGTGCTATTTTCCATTTGTAACAAGTGTTTATTCATGTTTTTAAAAAACACTTTATAAATTTTTTTTTTAATGGCTATAAATATGGTACTGGTTACTATTTTGTTTTTTTAAAGACTGGAGACAACATCAATTGTGAGAGAGGTATTCATGAATTCATTATCATCACAGGAAACTCATAAATGGTGCTTTTATTTCAGATGTTCCGTAGACGTTCTCATATTTGATTTATATGATTATAGTTCTCTGCTAATTCAGACGATTGGGTTATGGACTATAGTCATTCGCAAATGTACTTCTATCCCCTTACTTCCTACCTCTGACCTACCTCTGGGTTAGGTTGAAAGAGGAAATGAAAATATATGGAGTGCCATTACTACGGGTCCTGTGGCAGGCCAATCCATTTCATTCTCACACAGCCCAAAGAACTAGGTGGTATTCTCATTTTTCTAGTGAGGAAGCTGAGGCTTAGGAATTTAAGTAATTTCTTCCAAGTCATGAAATTAGTGTACAAGTTAGGTTTTGAGCACAGATTTTTTGACTTCAAATCTATTCCCTCCCACCCCCTGTACCTTTGTTTTAACATGGTGGCGAATATCTGCTGGAGGAGTAGAGAATTGCAGTTATCATCGACTGCAGCCAGGAATAAGGCGAGAAACACAATGGGACATCCTTTGGAGCTCACAGAACAGGCTCATACTTTGGGTCCTGGTATTTCCTTAAAGGTGTCTCTTGGTCATTCATTAACTAAACTCCATTGTCCTGGATTGAAGGTGGACCTAACTTAGACTGAATTCTGCCCTATGATGATTAGTGATCTCTCATGATCACTGTTTCCACTGACCCAGAACATGGTATAATGTTGCAACTTCCCTTTGGTAAATCAGTTAAGGGGAAATGTGGTAGAGGACTTTTATAGTTTTGAATACTCCTATTTAAGATTTAAGTGCAACTAAAGCTTTGTGTTTGCCTTTCAGCTGCTAGCAAATCCTGTGCCGTTATGTCCACACACATCGTGGCTTGCCTGCTCCTCTACAGACACAGGCAGGTATGTCTGCAGTGTCACCTGGAGTTAAATAGTAGGCATGAGAATGCTTTGTCAGCTGTTCAAATACTTATTCACTGATAGATTTGGCCCACTCCTGGCTAGTACTGTGAGGTGAACAGTAATATAAACTGAGGACTCTGCCCATAGGAGCTTACAAACCCGATAGAGGAAGAAATCTACATGGAAAAAAAAAAAAAAACAGAAAAAAAACAACTCTAACTGCCTAACATCTATAATAGTAAGATATTCTTCGAGTTAATATAGTTAACATACATAGACATATTTCACTGACATGCAGTAAGTACTCTGATAGCTAATGGTTTCCAAGCTATTTGATTTGCATTTAGAATCCACGATCCACCCTCCCCCTTCTCTAAGTGCTGTGATGGGAGAGGCTTGTTGGTCTCACAGTCACATCCTCAACCCCAAACGCCGCACCAGTATAGAGAGAGAGGCACCAAATGAATATTTGTCAGGTAAACATTTAACATGAGGGAAATTCTTGCTAAAAGTAAACACTTCTTACTTTCAGATGGTGCCTTCTTCTCTTTGTGATCTAATGTGCTCATGTCATGTGTTCTGGCTAGAATGTGCTCTGGATGTGGAATATCAGTATCTTGACATTCTTGGAGAAACCAGCTTTTTAACCAGTTTTTTTGTTTTGTTTTGTTTTGTTTTTTACTTTCTCTGCATTGGTGTTCTGGCCCTTTTCCTCCATGTACTAACAAGGAGCTGCAGGAAAGCCAGGGCAAAAAAAAAAAAAAAAAAAAAAATCCGTGGAACGGCCTTTTGACCTTTTGGAAATAGGTTTTCCATGGTCATGAGACCATTCCTGTCTTTCTCTAGGGAATCGATCTCTCCACATTGGTGGAGGACTTCTTTGTGATGAAGGAGGAAGTCCTGGCTCGTGATTTTGACCTGGGGTTCTCGGGAAATTCGGAAGATGTCGTCATGCATGCCATACAGCTGCTGGGAAATTGCGTCACAATCACCCATACCAGCAGGAATGATGAATTTTTTATTACTCCCAGCACAACTGTCCCATCGGTCTTTGAACTTAACTTCTACAGCAACGGGGTACTTCATGTCTTTATCATGGAGGCCATCATAGGTATGTTGGCTCTTGAAATATTTTCATAGAAAATAAAAGGGCCTAAGACACATAGTGGTGTCTACTTCAGTCGGATGATAGCACCTTGTTTAAGGGAACATTGCTATATTTATAGTTTTCAAATAAAAATATAATCTGCTATATCACTGTTTAGAGCTTATTTTTATATCTATTATTCAACAAGTAGTTACTGAATTATGGTATGCACAGTATTATGCTTATGACTAAGGAGGAGAGGTAAGCTGTCTTGCTGTCCAGGAGAGTTGAAGATCTAAGGGAGACGAGACACACACACGGCGGCGAAGTGAGTTGGGGGGCTCATTTGTGATCAAGAGGGAACAGAGAGAAGAAGAGCAGAGGGGCCCGAAGCCCCTGAGGGAGGTGTTTGTTGGAGCTGAGATCACATGGACTCATGAGAAGTGAATCGTGAGAGGATTTACTTAAATTTCTCCAGTAAATGCAGACGATAATTTTTAATGTATTAACGATCTATTAAGGTAATCCAAGTTATCTGAGCCAGTTGAAGTTTTTCTTGGAGCTCTAAGGCTACCAGCTTCATTGGTACTTTTATTCCTCAGCTTGCAGCCTTTACGCAGTTCTGAACAAGAGGGGTGCAGGAGGGCCTGCTGGCACGTCCCCCGGTTTGGTCAGCCAGGAGCAGCTGGTGCAGAAGGCCACCAGCCTGTGCTATCTACTCTCCAACGAAGGCACCATCTCTCTCGTAAGTAACCGTTCTTCAGTGGTACCTGTTCTCTTTCTCCAGCATTTTTATGACAGCATAAACCACCTTTGTTTTTCTCTTAGAGAATTTTTGGTCCAGTATTGAAGTTTTACATTCTACTCTTGGGTTTCAGTGACCACCAAACCTATACGTTGGTTACTATCTGGGTTTGCTGTCAGGGTGACTGCTCCAGTGAACCCTTTATGTAGCTAAGAGGCATGATAGGACGTTTGCTCAAAGTTCTCCATCAGTCAGTGCCAAGGTTACTGAACTCTTATTGTGCATAAGGCACTGGGTCAGAGGTTTGTAAATAATTAACATGCCCATTCGTGGAAGGTAGAACCACAGAAGGTAAGAGTCAGAAATAGTCTTCAAAATTATCTGCTTAACTCTCTCACTTTACAAATGGGGAAAACTAAGGCCCAGCAATACTAATGAGCTTTTATGTTATATTCAAGCATTTACAGACATTTATAATGAGGTATACATATTAAGCAGCAAAGATATTTTTTTCCCCCCTCAAAATCATCAACAAATAGAATTCATATTTATTTACAGTCTAGTATTCTCTTCCACTTACGTAAATGTGTTCCAGGACATTTATGAGTACGTTTATTATGAGTACAGCCCTCCTCCATGTTCTTTGTATATGGTATACTGGCGGCTCTATTGGGGGATCTGTTTTGCATGAACCTTGGGGTTCAGAGTGGGAGAGGACAGGGTAGTTAAGGCTCCCAAGAATGCCCTTATCCTTTTCCTGGGCCTTTTTTGAGTTATTTAAATATTGTGTTTCCTCATCCACTATCTTTGTGTACCATATTTATTGTACACTAGCTTTTGCAGAGAAATTGTCTGATAAAGAAGCAGCAGCAGGTAGTAGGGCCTGGCAAGCAGCCCTTCTTAGAGTTTGTTCTACTGAGGGGGAGACTGAGCTCAGGAGGACCCTTTGCAGGTGGTGCCGCATTGGGTTTCTGCCAGTCAGGTGAATGAGATCTCTTCTATGGCTTTGCCCATGATCATGAACATTTATCAGTCAAGATGACGTGCATTAGAAATCTTAGGATGTGCCCAGTGGAGTGAGGTGGGTGATATCATGGAAGTATCTGGTATCTGGTGGCTACCTTGTGCAGTGTTTTCTGTTTTATTTATTTATTTTTTTTAAGTATAGGACAGTGACATTGACATTTAAATGTCTTTTCTTTTCAGCCCTGCCAGACATTTTACCAAAACTGCCATGAAACAGTAGGAAGGTTTATCCAGTATGGCATTCTTATAGTGGCAGAGGTAAGAGGAACAGCTTTCCTGTATTTGTCTTTATTTAGTTTCTTGTTCTTCATTTCCTTATCTTTTCTACTAATTATTTTAACCAATATTGTGACCAATTATTTTAACCAATAATTACATATGTAGTCAAGTCCAGGTGAAGATATTTAGTCAAGTCCAGATGGAGAGAAGAGAAAAATCAGAATAGGGAGAGTAAATGCCTTTTGGGGTTGTTTATTATTTCGGTTCCTTCTGTGTAACTGGTATCCTCTAAGATGTATCTTAATTCCATGGCATCCGGAAGTTGGCATTCTGAGATGAAGTGTTTCTCCTCTCAGTGTGCTTGTAGCTTACACATACATATTTTTCTCCTGAGTTTTTGTTTTAATTTTGATATAGAGAGTATGGCCTGGGAAAGCAGATAGCAATTTAGAAGAGGTGAAGACATTTTTATTTAACGTCTGATAACTTTCCCCCTACTCTTTCTTTCCTTCTCTGCTGTCTCCTGTGTGATTTTGAGTTTGGAAAAGGGAGCGGATCGAAGCTGTAAATGGCTAGAGAAGAGTAGGGAAGGGAATGAGTGGAAACTGCTTTGGCCGGGGTCTAGCTGGCAGGTGTTTGTATGCCTGTGCATATTCGTTTATTGTTGGTCATCTCCTTGGCATAGCAAGATGATCAGGAAGATATTAGTCCTGGTCTTGCCGAGCAACAGTGGGACAAGAAGCTTCCTGAACCTTTGTCTTGGAGAAGTGATGAAGAAGATGAGGACAGTGATTTTGGTGAGGAGCAGCGAGATTGCTACCTGAAGGTACTTTGCTGAAGAATTCTGGTGGACGTTACAGTGATGAGTTGAGATTTATGTTGCTGCTAGTTAATGAGGTTCTGATAAACTGGGACTCTGGTGACTTATTCATATCTAAAGTACTCACAAACCAGCTGTGGTCCTTGCTACCTAGTAAATAAAGACACTCAAGCTGTTTGAGTTGAATTAATACCTTAATTGTTCAGTTCGAGTATAAGTAAATGGAAAAAGAAACAAGAATCTAAAAATTCAGGAAGATGAATGTCCTGGATGACACTTTCATGACCCTCCCATCAGAATGCACAGGTGCAAACCTGTTTACCCACACCTGCACTCACACCCAAAGGGGCAGTGTTTTTGTTCAGTCATCACCAGAACAAGGCAATACTATACCGGATATGGTAGAGAAATTAATATTCAGCTATAATTGGCCTGATTGCCCTTTTTGAGTCATTCTTAGTCTTGCCCTCTCTCCAAAAATTTCATACATTGAGAGCTCTTTGCCTTCAATTCAAACAAATCCTAGCACAAGAGAAAATTTGGATTTTTAAAAGTTTGATTTTCTCTGATTAAGAAAAATCAATTTTGTATAATTTACAATTTTAGAAATTAGCAATAATGACCCATCTTTTTTGAACACTTTAAGTGAATTACTTTCTCTGCAGTGGGATAACAACCCTAGTTTAGCGCGTGCGCGCACACACACACACACACACACACACACAGTCAGGAGGTATAGCTTCTAGAGGTTTCAGATGACATTTACTGTTTTCCATTTTGGGCATTATTAGTTTTGAGATGGGGCAGCGATTTTGCTCCACACTCCAGAGGGGCGTATCTGAAGATGCATATGTGTTGAGTGGGTACAGCGAGAGTCCCCCACCCCAAATCACCCATCACCACCGCATCACTCCCGACTCTGCCAGACTGTGGGCACGAGGACATGTGGGGGTGGCAGGAAGCGGGGACTCAAAATGACTTAGACGATCCCGGTGGTCTTGCCATGTGCACACTTGACCTTTTTGCACACTTGAGCACTGTCTACCAGGCTTCAAACCCGGGAGGGTCTAACCTCAGGACCAGCTTTCTTTAGTGATGATGATGTGTCATCATTATGCCATTCAAGTGTGACGTTTTCTTCTAGGCAGCTGCTCAATGAATGCAAATCTCGAATACTGTCAACGTCCATGATTACAATAAAGAATGCATTTCAAAAAACCAGCCTTTGTTTCCAACAGAGGTTCTGTGCACGTGGCACAGCAGGCTGCTCCTGTGAGTGCCAGTGAGAGGGCGTCTTCTCAAGTCACTGGCTCCGCGAGGGAGCTCCTCCGTCAGCCTGCCGTCTCTTCCACCCCTCCTCCATGACTTGACCTCTCGCTCTCGCACTCTCAGGTGAGCCAGTCCAAGGAACACCAGCAGTTCATCACCTTCTTACAGAGGCTCCTGGGGCCTTTGCTGGAGGCCTATAGCTCCGCTGCCATCTTCATCCACAACTTCAGTGGGCCTGTGCCCGAGCCGGAATACCTGCAAAAGCTGCACAAATACCTACTCACCAGAACAGAAAGAAACGTTGCGGTGTATGGTACGTATGTCACTAGTTTGGCTTCTTTTGAAAGCTGCGACATTTTGGATTACAGGAATCCACTAATTATAGAAAATTGGGGGGAAAAGTTGCAAAATTATCCTGATCACCTCTCACCAGTAATCCATAGGGGTTTCTACCGTTGTCTATTTATGTTATATAAATTGAGTGAGATAGTTAACTACTCTTATATCTGGCTTTTTTCACTGACCATGATTTGCGAGGTTCGTA
>NW_011888827.1:7654436-7659867 GCF_000151845.1 Pteropus vampyrus
TCTCTCTCTCTTAAAAGATGACAAAGTAGGTTTAAAGAAACAGCCAATTATTTGAGGTCACCAGTAGCAGAAATGGAGCGTGACTCCAGTCTGCTGACTGGCTCTAATCCTCTTCAAAGCCTCCATACTTTCTGACTGTGGATATTGGGGTCTTGCTGGGCCTAAACATGTGACAGGGTCTTATCCTTTCTCTACAGCTGAAAGTGCCACATACTGTCTTGTGAAGAATGCTGTGAAAATGTTTAAGGATATCGGGGTAAGTGTCCACCGCTTATGGTATAAAAGCTTGTGTCTACTTCTGTTCTGTTTCTATTTAGATCTAGTATATTCGAACCACCTGGTGTTGGGGTGGACCCTGAGAAAAGCAGTTTTTGCCGGATTAATTACGAAGGCATTTCTGGGGTTTGGAGAGGAGGGGGATATTGAAGGTGAGGCCCATCAGTACAGATTTATTTGAATGTTCCAGAATTTTCCTAGTTTCCATCTTCATTCCAAAGCTGTTTATATATAATAGGTGTCAATGTGTTTCAAGATGGTACTACAATTTGGTAGGGATGTTGAGTATGCCATATGATTTTCAGTTATTTTCTTGTGTTTTGATGAGTATCGCTAGAAGTAGTCTCAGGTATGTTTTACTTTTATATGTCACGTGGGACATGAGTTCCATGGAGGTACTCGTGGTCTTTGTAAGGGACTATTTGTGACTTTATTCCAACATAAATTTGAGAGCATAGTACACTGGTTGAACTCCAACCTCCCAAAAAAACACCACACCTGCACCCATAATCTCCCCGCCCCACACTCACACATGCCCACACGGACATGTACTTAAAGCTAGGATACGGCTTTATATGCCTTACTGCTTTTTGGGGACTAGGACACAGGTCAGGGTTGGTGACAGATATGTTCCCTTTCTTTCTGGTTTGTGTTTAATTTAATCTGAACTTTCTCTCTAGGTTTTCAAAGAGACCAAACAAAAGAGAGTGTCTGTTTTAGAACTCAGCAGCACTTTTCTACCTCAATGCAACCGGCAAAAACTCCTAGAATATATTCTGAGTTTTGTGGTGCTGTAGGTTATGTCGGGGCACCTCTGGCAAGTGACGAGCATGGGACGAGTCCCTCGTAGGCTCCAGCCTCTGGCTCGAGAGTCGAAGGTGCCGTTGTGTGGTCGGGCCTGACCTGTCCTGATGTGACCTCCTGGAAGACAAGTGCCTTCTCCCCTCCGTGGATCTGTGCCCATCCCAAACCTGAGATGACATAGCAGCCTACAGATAACACTTTGGGGGGGCTCTCAGCCTCTGCTTGCAATTCCTAATCAATAGATCACAAAACAAAATCTCAGAAAGTTATTTTTGAGTTTATTAAAGATTTACATTTTAAGTATAACTGTTAAGGACTAATTACTGTGAAGGACACAAAAATGTAGTTGTATTCTAGAGCCGAATCTTGTATAATATACTTAAGCTGTCAGGGAATTCACTGGTATATTTTCTGATTAATGGTTAATGCTTCCTTTAAAAATAATTGAGTCATCCATTTGCCGCTTTTTTATTTTTATTTTTATCTTTTTAGATTGTAGCTAAATTTTAAATGGGAACACCTTTCATCCCAAAGTGCTTTACAAAAGGATGGGCTAGCATGCTTCACACCCAGGTATCACTATGCCATCCTTTGCGGTCAGATTTAGAAAGTGTTTAAAGAGCTACATGAAAACACAATATTCGATTAGGTCAGGAAGAGATTTAATGTGATCCAACAGCTAACACCAGGAAGAAAATTTGCCTGGCAAAATTCAAGGTAAACTTGGCCAGAAAACTGACTTTGACACATGTTGCTCATATTAAAAAGGTGCCATTGAATTTTAAATGACCAGCAAGTATTTGGGAGCAACTTTTGTTTTATGTCTGTAGCTCTTCCCACCCTTCAGGTGGCACCTGCCTCTCATAGGTACAGCTGTTTCTTGGAGACCCTCCAACCGGATAGCATCTGTCCTAACTTGATTAGCTTGGCCTGATGGACTGTGTTGGCAGACAGTGCTCTGGCTGTAGGCTCTTAACCCAGGACTCACAGGTACTGTATACAGGTTGTGCACTGCACCTAGTCCAGGTGATTGGTACCTGCCTGAGGTGTGCCGTGTACAACCTGTGCAATATGTGTGGTGGCCCCACTGACTGGTAAATGTTCTGAGGCATCTGTGGATATTTAGCTTTGAGGAAAAACCATGGTTCTTTAAAAATTTAATGGGTGATATGCCTAAACCCTGATGCTACGTACTGACAAATAATTATGAAAACTTGTCTGTTCATGATGGGTAGGTGCCTTTTTGTGAGCAGGGAGCATAGTGTTAGTTAATTGTGGTAATTATGGTGATTTCTTAATGATCATGTAATATTAAAACATTTTCTAATAGCTCATTGTTCCTTCTCTCCAGGGTATTATGGAATGAGGGATTTTTCCTGATGAATATTGCAACAGTCTTTGAATTTAATATAAAAGTACTGAGAAGTAAATTTGTACTTTCATAAGCTTAGATTTTAAACACTAATCGTATCTCATGAATACTCTGTGTGTTGGGAGATGGAAAGCTACTGACTGATATTTCACGTTGTATGAAACCTCTCGTTGGAAACTCATATAGTGCTGTGCTGTTGTGATTGTCCACTCTTCTCAAATTCCCTGTTTAAAATATATCTTTTCTTAATAGGAACTCACGTCCCCTTAAGCCGTTGTCAGTGCTGTGGCAGCTCTGGTGGGGAGTGGGATCTTCACCTTGTAGCATCCCGTTTTACTAACTAGGGCCAAAGGACTCTGCTTCCTTTGGCTGGAGCTCTGCGTTTGGGGCAACACACAGGGAGGCTTATTTATTTCCTTGGGTGTTCCTTACCTAGGCCAGCAAACACATCACTAGTCTTTTTTATACATCCTCTAAATTAAAGATCAAGAATTGCTCAAACTCTCCCTTAGTTATCTGGAAAGTCAAGGTTGGGATGGACTTCCTAATGGATGCTGCTGCCCTGCCTATGACTTCTGCTAAGAGCTGCTGCTTTGCCAGCTTGAGCAGAGAACAATGGCTTCTCTGGCTTTATTTTTCCCTTACATCTGGTTTGTTTTCTAGAAATTTAATCAGATGCTTTGGGGATTGCAATGTATGATTCACGAGCTCTCTCGCCACTTAACTCACTGTGAGAATAAATATGCATGCTTTTTGTAATTAACTGGTGCTTTGAAAACCTTATTTTTAAGGAAGAAAAATCTCAACCAAAGTTATGCTCATCCAGACAAGCTGACCCTTGAGTTAATTCTAGCACAACTCATTCTTCAGTGCCTCATTACCGAAAACACATACATCATCGCAGTAAGGCTTCCACATAGCACTGTTTTGCTTAAAGATTTATTCTCATTGTTTTCCAAAAGCGAATGGCTTCCATGTAAAATTAAACAAACTAGGTGCTTGTAAATAATTTATTACAGTTTACTCTATTGCATTTCTCTAAAACTGAAATGCATGCCCTCCAGGGAAAGACTGTGAGTCAAGTTAAAAAACAAAAACAGACAAAAAAAAAAAAATCCCAATAATAAGCAATATGAAACTGCACTCTTTCAAAATGAGAGTGTCCTAAGTAATTCAGAAGAGGGGAAGAAATTTCTGCTTTCTTAAATTTTAAGAAAAACAGAAGGACCTGATATGACATGTGTAGGATTAGTAATGGAGAAAGTACTGAGTCTTCCTTCTCAGATCTGTGATGTCTCTTGAAGTCGTGAGGGTGAGTGGAGAAAATTCATGGGGGATTGCAACGAACATAAGCTCAGATGTGGAATTTCCAGTCACCTGAAGGGGAAAAGCGTTCCCATCATTCCCCATGTAATATGAGTGCTCTGTGAGATGTTCGCAAGTGTTTCGTAGACAAAAGGTTGCTGGATCCTCTCTCCTAGAGACTCATAGTGCAGTTTAGCGCAGTAAGGACTCAGGACCTGTGGAACTAAGTCCGCTTAACCCGGCATTTCCAAACTTGTGACCCCTGGACCATTATCTCCTTTAGGACATCTGTGAACCTCTCACTAGTATCCTGCGGAAAACGTTTTGGCAAACACTAGGTTAGGTAGTTTTTTAAGGGGACAAAACAATAACTAACAGATGGCACTGAGTCAGAGTTTTCGAGTATTTTGTACAATCAAATGTTACTTTTAATGGATGTATATTCTCTCCCCGGGAGACAATAAGCACAGAAAACAGTAATATAGGTGGTCGGAGCTCTTTCCTTTGATGGAAAGATCAGGCGTCAATGATCCTGGGTTTTTCACTGAAAGTAGCAAAATTAACACAGAGATTAAATGGGATAAATAATGAAGATTTTCATTCAGATCTAGAAGAAAATATCGCACAATTGAATGTAGATTTTTATCCACAGATAATTCTAGCGTTTAGAAATGACAGGACCTATCACTGAAATTTATAAGACTTAATCAGGATGTAAATCTGTTTTTTAAAACACTTTTTATGGAACTCGAAACTTGGTATTTGGCATTTTAGTTTAATACAAACTAATGATTGCGTATGAAAGAGACTTTTGATTTTATTTCTAAGCATCTAAAGCTCTGAAATGCCTTGATGGAAGGTGTTAAACTATTTGCCTGTTGTACAAAGGAACATTAAATTGTAAAAAGAATTACTATAAAGGACTGTGAAATAATACTGTGTGATTCTGTGAGCAACACATTTGGAAACACTGATTGATTTTTATGCCTGTTAATGTATTGTAAGAAGCACAGAAGTGTAGTTTTGTTTTAATAAACCAAAAAATGAATATATTCTCGATGTCTTGCATTTGTAGTTAAAAGTTCCCTAAATAATTCATTACACAAACAATTGTTCTTGTTTGACTTTACATAACTTTATTAAAATGCATGCAAGAAATAACCTTATATCAATTCATGAAGCTGCAGCGCATGATTTTATTATTAACTCAGAGCTCTTCAAATTTGATCAAGCATTGAAGATGTAGATATCTACATCTTAGCTATTGCTATTCTTAGTAAATATTCACTTCGCAGACTTATTCTTTGGATATCTGTAAAAATTCCTTTAAACTTGTTGCTTCTGTCATATTTTTACATATTTAAGTTTATAAAAGTATGTACTGAAGTGTTGGGTTTTCCCCACCAGTTCATAACAATTGCTCAAAAAAATATCAGTTTACTTTTTCAGTAAGTAAGGCAAGTATATTATTAGAGCACTCTTTTCTGTGGATCCTTCAAAAATGCTCAGATGCAGCCTTTTCTCAAGAGTGTGCCCTTTGGAAGGTGTGGTAAGATTTGCCTCGCGGTGCCATTCATGACCTTTGGGTGTATGACATGGCTGTGAACCTGACCCCCAGGACCACCCCATCTGTTCTCCGCTGGCCTCTCTATCAGAACTTTGTACCTTAACCCC
>NW_011888827.1:7660532-7664045 GCF_000151845.1 Pteropus vampyrus
TGCTTTCGCTCCGTTAGTTCCCACGGCCCTCTCGTCTCTTCAATCTCTTTCATGTCTTCGTTCTTCTCCAACGCTTCTTGCCTCTCACCTTTACCGGATGGTCCTAGCCTTGTTGCCGGATCCTCTGATTAAAAGACAACCAATTTTTGTCCGAAACGTGTACTTTTTTAAATATGAAAACACCCAATTTGTACGTGTCGGTACAACAGACTGTGGATTATATAAACTGCCTCTCTGGGGGCATTTCCATCTTGTCAGCTGCCAGCTCATGTTTTCCGGCCTAGGAAAAAAGTTAATGAAAGGACCCATTCACGGCATTCCCTCCAGGAGCCGGAGGCCTCCTGTCTTTGGGAGGAGGTTGACCTTGCTCACCTGAGTTAAGCAGGGATGACATCTGGAAGCAAGGCTTTGATGAGGACCCCGGGGCGATGTTTAAAGGGGCAATGGGCATCTAAGTCAGCAGCCCGCGATGTCAGGTGCATTGCCAAACCCATATTGAGGAGAGCGTTATGTCAACACGAGCCAGCATCGCCAATCAGTGGGCTCGGTACTAGTGTAAAAGCTACGTATGACATACACCGAGTGAACAAAATGGATTTCCAGCCTTCTGGGAAAACATCTTGCCTCTTTATACTACAGGTTGGTTGAAACTTAGAAGGAGAAGATCCCATATAGACAGACCCTCAATGCCTGCTGAAAGTCAGCTTACGCAGCCAAGACACAGAACTTCATAGATATGAGGCAGCTGCATAAGCCAGGGCAGATGTAGACACCTTCCTCCTTGCTTCTTTCTGGGGTCTTATTGGTGGGCTGATCCCATACCTTGATCTTTATTTTCCTGCAGTGGTCCCTTCGTGATTAATAATAATGCTGCCTTTGACTCTCAGAAGAGTATACGTTTGGGTAATAGATTATGTGGTCACTGTATCCGTGGGAGATGCAGCTGCCAGTGATGGAGAGTCTTGCTAGAGTTGGCAAAGGAGCTAGTATGTATGTGTATACATATGTGTGTGTGTGTGTGCGCGCGTGTTTATTACCTGAGAACTTCAACCATCTTCACATTTACTTGTAAGGAAATGTATATAAACATCTAGCTGCTGCTTCTGGAACCAATTTTAGCATCGAGGAGGAGACAGCTGAGAAACTACCCAGATGTTTCCCATGTAATCTCTCCCTGCTTTTGGAACCCCACGAAGCCCACCTCTTCTAGTACTTTCGGATGCTCTGAGGCCAAATTCACATGCTTCATGAGTTCTCTGTTGAAGGGGTGAGAAAAACGTCCCCACTTCCGTTTGTACGATTCTAGAGGTGCATGGTGGGGAAGAGAGCTGCCCGTCTCCCTTCACCTTGTAAGGAGGAAGTAGAATATCATGAGCCATGATCAAGGAGGGGTTGAATATGGCTGCTCCCTGGAGACTAGTGGTTCTCAAGTGTGATTGCCAGACCAGCAGCATCAGCAGCACCTGGGAACTCGTTGGAAAAGTGAATGCTTTGGGCTCCACCCCAATGCTTAGCAATCTGACTGAATAAGCCCCTAGTGATTCTAAGCACATAAAGTTTGAGAACCCCTGTTCTAGCCACATGGCCTTGGCGAAAAATTGGAGTTTCATAGTTTCGCACAGCGTACTCAGGAAACAAAGTGTGTGTGTGTGTGTGTGTGTGTGTGTGTGTGTGTGTGTGTGTGGGGGGGTGGGTGGTGGGTGGGGTGGCGGGGGGTAGATGGGTAATAGACACCCTTTCTGAAATGGCTTCTGAGAGATGGATTAACACCATCAAGGTAACTTGACCAAACTGGTGCTTGGGCCCTCTATACATGTCAAGATGCTTCTACATTGGGAAATGGTAGCTTTGAGCCTTGTCAGCATAGATGACAGCATGGCTCCTGCGTGATGTGACTTGTCATCTGGGTGCTTCTCAGCCCTTGGTCTATGAAAAGGAAGGCTAGCCCAAGTTTTGTTCTGTGTGAGAGTTTTATATAGCCGTTCAAATCAGTTATGATCATTTTTAATAAAAGGAATGTAGCAGATAGAGCATGGGGTTTGGGGAGCAGTGAACCTAGGGTTGGGTCTGGCTCTCTCGTGCATGTGTAGATGACTCTGAGCCAGTCACATCACCTCAGTGCACATGGTTGTCCTCTGTATTGTACAGGGACGGCCTCACAATGGATTTTTGAAGAAGAAATTAAGTGGAATGAATGCGTTTTGTAAGCTTGAAAGAGTTGCAGCTGCGTGGTATTTGGTGTTCTCTGTTTCCTGTTTAGGATAGAACATTTATCTGTACAGGGGAAATTAGGAGTTACCTAGTATTCAGCCTTCAAGTTTTACAGGAGGACATTGCCCATACTTGCACGGTAAGTCGATAATAGTCTAGAACAGAAGCGTCATGATTTGCTTTTCAGTCCCATGACTACTAGCCAAATGGCACGTGAACAAGTAAGCAGCATGATCAAGCTCTCATCCAATGAAGTAGAGGTAATCCATGTGTTTGGTGTGGATCCTGGAAAATTATGTAACAATGTGAAACTGGAAGGAAGTTCATTGGCTCCTGCAAAACAATTTGTGCTAGATGGGCTCATACCTGCGTGTGTAGAATGAGGCACTGTGCTAGGCACTTTATATGCCTCAGCTCAGTCCTCTGGGGTGGCTGCTGTTAGCCCCATCGTACCAGAAATGACACCGAGGCTCAGGGCGCAGTAGTTTGCTGAAGATTTCTGCCAAGGCAGAGTTCAAACTTGCTCTTGATCATGGCGACGCACTTCTTCTGATGGTTCACAAACTTTGCCTTCTTCCTGGACCAGCTGCCAGAGGCAGAGAGGATCAGGGCATGTCTTTCCAGTAGAGGGGCAACAGAATGTAAGGATTCTTTCCCTTCATTCTACCTACTTCCTCTTCAAGAATCCATTGTGAGGCTCTCCCTGTAGGAAACAGAGAGCAACCTTGTTCCCCGAGGGGATACGATGAGCCCAAAGGATTCCACAGAATTCCTCTTAGACTGTGCTCTTTGCACACGGTTGAGCAGGAGAGACTTTAAGGTTGAAGATGGCTAGAATTTGCTACCATTTATCGCAGATTTAAGTGCAGAGCCCACATTCAGCGACGGTCAGCTCATGCGCTGGAGGAAGTCATGGAGCGTGAGACTACTGGTCGACCTGCGTGCTGGCTCCTGCAGCGGGAGGCTCCTCACCCACTCCCTGACCCTGGAATTTAGGTCCGGCTACTATTCCTTCACTAGCTGCTGTTTCAAGATCGCAGCCCCGAGTGAGTAAGGCGCTGCTGAGATCGTTCGTTTGGAATATGTAGTGAATGAACCCACTTAAGGCCTCTATATAAACTTTTATATTTTTTGGCGAGCAGAAGATCTACTCATCTTTGGCAGCCCGGATCAAGCCTCGCATGTAAGTCCACCACTTATTAAGACTGCGGCCTGGCCATCTGGAGTGGTCCACTTCTTTCTTCCTTCTCTTGAAGAGCCAACAATATGATAGTATTTTTATCATCTCGTGCGCCAGGCCCC
>NW_011888827.1:7667320-7669401 GCF_000151845.1 Pteropus vampyrus
ACAGAGTCTAGATGAGGCAGGGAAGAGGATACAGAGTATAAAGCACGGTGCTCGCCTGGGAGCAGCTCACTGTCTCCTCGAGGACACAGGACTTTACCCAGGAAAAGTCACCTAATTATGTTGTAGTTGGTCACGGCAAATGCAGAACTTGCTGTGAGAGGTCCCGGTGGCGACTGAGGGACACATGGCAGAGTCGGTCTTTAATGGGGTCTGGAAGGAAGGGTGAGAACCACCCAGTGGAAACAGGACTCCCTTCAAAAATCTCACCTGATAATTAAATTGGACTAAACCGTAAAGTGCGCATGTACAGAGGGTCTGTGCACACCGGTAACCTGCAGGCTTGTGCCTAGTTTAGTAACTTTGAATTGCAAAGAAATAAAGTCGACGCTAAAGATATCAGATTTTTCTAAAATTGACAATTCTAGTAAAATTCTAGCTTTTGTTAAAATTTAGAAGATCTGGCAGCACTGGGTCTGCATTCCACATGGAAAAATGGGTCGATAATGAATAGAGGTCAGTTAGATGGGGCGTGGGCCTCTTAGTTTGCTACAGTTTCCCCTGCCTCGTTGTCCCCTGGCGCTGAGGTCAAGGGTCAGGAGGTCATTGAAACATTGGGCTGGCACAGTTTTATTGTTTTATTTTATCTTTTCTAAATAGAAAGCAATGTTTCTAAATGCGTGTCTTTATTTAAAATGGAAAAAGAAAGCCATTCGAGTGTACAGATAGGCAATTTGTTTTTTCAGGGGAGAATAAAGTAACACATACTGAGCATGAACTAATTACCAGCCGCTGAGCTAACAGCTTTACAGGCACAACCAGCTACTCCCCGTTTGACAGGCAAGGGAGAAGAGGTGTGAAAGTCTTGGGAAACGCCTCATGTTTCTTAAAGGAAGCGTGACCAGTGTGGTGCTCAAACCGCTGTTCTTGCCACCGAACCCTGGAGTGTCCTTCACTTTGAGTTTCTTCCTGAGTGTTTGGATCCCATGACTTTGGTGTGGTGAGTCCCCACGGTCACCACATTTAGGGGTGGGATAGGGATGAGGGTGGGCGGAGGGCAAGGCCCGCGATGCTCCAGGAAGCAGGGGTTTATGATTACCACCATCATTTAAAGCCCGCCTCTCAGGACCCACGTGTTTGCCTCAGGAGATCAACCCACCCAATTCGGGGACAAAGAGTCCACAGCTGTTGGAGGAGGGGAAGTGAAAGTTGGCATTGAGCATGATGGAGGGGCCATCCCATGACTGAAAAGGATGTCAGGCCCAGAGGTCAGGGGTGAGTCCATGTTCATGCTTTCTTTGGATACAGAGCCCCAAATTTCCTTGGATACAGAGCTAATAAACTAGAACTTTGGGCAAGTAGGGTCCTGTGCAGAAGTCTGGAGGCTTCCGGGTCAACTGTCTTTGCGACATGACTGCAGCTGAGGTGTTCCGTGGTTCCGTGCCCAGAATTTGGTTGTAGCTGCCTGGGTTCAAATCCCAGCTCTGCACTTGCCGGCCAAGCGCCCCCTAGTAGGGGTACAGTGAAGTAATGAATGTTCACGAACCATTTAGCACCAAGCTTGGCACGTAGTAAGTGCTTTATAAATTTAAGGTCTGTACCTTTCCAGGTGACTTAGAAAACTTTTGCAGGACTCTACTTTTCTGCCCCTACCTTGCTCCTGTGGCCAACGTTTCCGGAATACTCTGGCAGACGTCAGCGAGCCGCCGCATAGACAGGGGCACCGTATTCAGGATGAGTCTTTGTGCTTCCCCAGCCTCTTCAGCTTTCCTGAGGTCATGAAGTTTTTCAGAAGCGAGTTGGCTTGAAGCTGGCCCTCCACCTGCAGGGTGTGGCGCTGTCGCGCATTCCAGCTTTGTCCACGAGGTGGCGCTAGAACTCCACCTAGAGCTCCTAGACCCCTAGCTGGAAAAAAGTTTGGCCACCGCCCAGACCTGGGGACTAGAGTGTGTGCTTCCTAGGAGGGGCCTTGGGAGGCTCCTTAGCCTTGGGGCTTCTCACCGGCAAATGAGACTTCAAGATGGATCCTCCAGATGTAGGAAAGGACAGGGAAGAGACGGAAGTGGGGAGGGTGGGAGATAAGG
>NW_011888827.1:7669451-7675716 GCF_000151845.1 Pteropus vampyrus
CGAGGATGTTCCTGTGTCTGTCTAAACCTCCCCACTGAGGGTGTCCTCCTTGCCGGGAGCATGTGGGGGCCACAGAGCATGCCGGAAGTGCTGGGGAGTTAACACTCGGTGGAGTGTCAACCAGTGAGGGGTGGGGACCGGAAGATCAATAGCCCGGCTTCTTCACCCCTGTGGAACAATGTGGAGGGTCCTCAGTTGGATTCAGCTCCAGCCGGCCATAGCAGTGACCGACTCATTATACCCTTTCCTTGGCTTGTTCCCTTCCGTGGCTCCCTTTGCCTGTTCCCTACTGATGCTTCCTGGCATCAGCTCACACACCCATCACTTGCAGCCAAATTCTTGTCTTAGTAGCTGCCTTTAGGGGACCTCAAACTAAGTCGTCATAACTATTCACTGACTAGATGCTGAGCTACAAAGTGATGCCAAAGACTGCTAGACTTACCAATGCATTGTGATACCAAGTAGCAGAATAATGAGAGAGAGAGAGAGAGAGAGAGAGAGAGAGAGAGAGAGAGAGAGAGAGAAACGAGAACCTGGCATTTCTAATTCCCAGTTTGAGAGCCATGTCGGAAGATGGTGATGAGAACCAATCTGTAAACATTGTTTCCTTTGCTGCTTGTCAGTGAGAAAGTTCAACAGAGGATTCTGGATCGAGAGATTAGAATTCGGGGTGGTAAAAGTTCAGGGAGTGTTATTCTTATCAATAACCAACAGCAACAGAGTCTAGATGAGGCAGGGAAGAGGATACAGAGTATAAAGCACGGTGCTCGCCTGGGAGCAGCTCACTGTCTCCTCGAGGACACAGGACTTTACCCAGGAAAAGTCACCTAATTATGTTGTAGTTGGTCACGGCAAATGCAGAACTTGCTGTGAGAGGTCCCGGTGGCGACTGAGGGACACATGGCAGAGTCGGTCTTTAATGGGGTCTGGAAGGAAGGGTGAGAACCACCCAGTGGAAACAGGACTCCCTTCAAAAATCTCACCTGATAATTAAATTGGACTAAACCGTAAAGTGCGCATGTACAGAGGGTCTGTGCACACCGGTAACCTGCAGGCTTGTGCCTAGTTTAGTAACTTTGAATTGCAAAGAAATAAAGTCGACGCTAAAGATATCAGATTTTTCTAAAATTGACAATTCTAGTAAAATTCTAGCTTTTGTTAAAATTTAGAAGATCTGGCAGCACTGGGTCTGCATTCCACATGGAAAAATGGGTCGATAATGAATAGAGGTCAGTTAGATGGGGCGTGGGCCTCTTAGTTTGCTACAGTTTCCCCTGCCTCGTTGTCCCCTGGCGCTGAGGTCAAGGGTCAGGAGGTCATTGAAACATTGGGCTGGCACAGTTTTATTGTTTTATTTTATCTTTTCTAAATAGAAAGCAATGTTTCTAAATGCGTGTCTTTATTTAAAATGGAAAAAGAAAGCCATTCGAGTGTACAGATAGGCAATTTGTTTTTTCAGGGGAGAATAAAGTAACACATACTGAGCATGAACTAATTACCAGCCGCTGAGCTAACAGCTTTACAGGCACAACCAGCTACTCCCCGTTTGACAGGCAAGGGAGAAGAGGTGTGAAAGTCTTGGGAAACGCCTCATGTTTCTTAAAGGAAGCGTGACCAGTGTGGTGCTCAAACCGCTGTTCTTGCCATCGAACCCTGGAGTGTCCTTCACTTTGAGTTTCTTCCTGAGTGTTTGGATCCCATGACTTTGGTGTGGTGAGTCCCCACGGTCACCACATTTAGGGGTGGGATAGGGATGAGGGTGGGCGGAGGGGGAAGGCCGGCGATGCTCCAGGAAGCAGGGGTTTATGATTACCACCATCATTTAAAGCCCGCCCCTCAGGACCCACGTGTTTGCCTCAGGAGATCAACCCACCCAATTCGGGGACAAAGAGGCCACAGCTGTTGCAGGAGGGGAAGTGAAAGTTGGCATTGAGCATGATGGAGGGGCCATCCCATGACTGAAAAGGATGTCAGGCCCAGAGGTCAGGGGTGAGTCCATGTTCATGCTTTCTTTGGATACAGAGCCCCAAATTTCTTTGGATACAGAGCTAATAAACTAGAACTTTGGGCAAGTAGGGTCCTGTGCAGAAGTCTGGAGGCTTCCGGGTCAACTGTCTTTGCGACATGACTGCAGCTGGGGTGTTCCGCGGTTCCGTGCCCAGAATTTGGTTGTAGCTGCCTGGGTTCAAATCCCAGCTCTGCACTTGCCCGCCAAGCACCCGCTAGTAGGGGTACAGTGAAGTAATGAATGTTCACGAACCATTTAGCACCAAGCTTGGCACGTAGTAAGTGCTTTATAAATTTAAGGTCTGTACCTTTCCAGGTGACTTAGAAAACTTTTGCAGGACTCTACTTTTCTGCCCCTACCTTGCTCCTGTGGCCAACGTTTCCGGAATACTCTGGCAGACGTCAGCGAGCCGCCGCATAGACAGGGGCACCGTATTCAGGATGAGTCTTTGTGCTTCCCCAGCCTCTTCAGCTTTCCTGAGGTCATGAAGTTTTTCAGAAGCGAGTTGGCTTGAAGCTGGCCCTCCACCTGCAGGGTGTGGCGCTGTCGCGCATTCCAGCTTTGTCCACGAGGTGGCGCTAGAACTCCACCTAGAGCTCCTAGACCCCTAGCTGAAAAAAAGTTTGGCCACCGCCCAGACCTGGGGACTGGAGTGTGTGCTTCCTAGGAGGGGCCTTGGGAGGCTCCTTAGCCTTGGGGCTTCTCACCGGCAAATGAGACTTCAAGATGGATCCTCCAGATGTAGGAAAGGACAGGGAAGAGACGGAAGTGGGGAGGGTGGGAGATAAGGGGCAGCAGTGAAGCCCCGGGTCTCCTGTGTGCCTCGTCTCCATTTCCTGACTGCTGTCCTGCTGGAACAAGGATGCGAACGGATGGGATCTGAGGCCGCCTCTGCCTCGGTCTCATGTCTGTGGCCTTGTCTCTGCCCATTGTCCTGTGCTGGTCCAGGCTCTGGCTGCCCTGTCACTCTCTGGGATGCAGGCATTAACTCCCCTCTGGTTCCCCTGCCCACCTCTGCCTTCCGTCCACCTCCCACGAGCCTTTCTGCTCCTCCCGTCGATAATGCCGAGTCCTCCAAGACGGCCTCTGCTTTCCTAGCCCTGGGCGATGACTACAGTCAAACCCCACCGCTCAAGGCTTCCGCAGACACACCCTCCATCCTCTCTCTGGCCTTTGCGTCTGCAGTTTCCTTGCGACCATCTCTGCCATGTCCAAATCTTACTATGTTTTGGTCTTGGGTCACCTGGAAGTGATTGTGCGGTCTTCTGAAGTCTCCTTCCATCTTTCTTATGGCACTGGACCCTTTCATTCATTCATTCATTCATTCCAATATTAATTGAGCACCGACTGTATGCAGCAAAGTGCTGGAGGTACGATGATGAATGATACGGACCCCTTAACGCGTGTGCAGCTCACATCCTAGTTGCTGAGATGGGGCTAAAGGGACAGACGGGGGTGTAAGCAGAGTGCTGACTTCCGTAAGGCAGTGACTGAGACCAGTGGGGAGCTGGGGGAGGGCGTCATTGTGGGGTGTGGGCTGGGGGAGACTTCTCTGAGCAAACTGACATTTAAGCTGAGCGCCGCATGGCTGAGAAAGAGCCAGCATTGCGAACAGGGGCTCGGGAGGGGGTCGTCCCGCAGCAGGAACTGTGTGAGCAGGGTGCTATGAGAGAGAGAGAGAGAGAGAGAGACTGGATGGTAGAGAAGCAGAGAGAAGGCTGGAACTCAGCGGCTGAGCCCAGAGCCAGCGCACGAGGTGGAGCCATGGAAGGGAAATCACTCAGGGTTTGGCCTTTTAGAGGGTGCTGTTGCTGGTCTGTGTATGGGGGTGGGGGGGCTCGAGGAACGGGGACAAAAGGAACCACAGTACAGAGAGCGACGGGGGTGTGTGGGACCAGGGCGGGGAGCTGGGGCGGTGGGTGGATTTGTGTCTGTTCCAGAGCTGGATGGGGCGGATCTTCCCCATCACATAGGGGTGGGGTCTAGCTGATGACCAGCTCCAGTGGCTTGGGGTGGGGTCACTGCTTCTTAGAGTACTGTGGGGGTGGGGTTGCAAGACCTTGTGTTGTCTGAGAGGTAAAGAGTGACATGATTGAGCAACCAGCACTGTGGGCACCAGCACGGTGCGGCGTGGACAATTGATTTGACATTTGAGTAATGGATTCGAAACCATGCTTGATTAATAGTGGTGTCCCTAAAAAGGGTTTCCTGGGTGGCCTTCCTTTGGCAACACAAGCACCATTGGAAATACGGGTGACTGAGGAAGGGGCCCGTTGCTGCCTGCCACCCGCTGTCTGAGGAATGCTTGGGAAGCCTGCAGAGGGCTTTGGGGCCAGGGTGGGCCACTGTGCTTCTCCTTTGCTCTGTGCCCAGGGAACCTAAGCCCACTCGGCCTTCATGTTATGGCTGAAGCAGTGAGCTCTGGATCTCTCTTATGCCCCTCTACACTTCTTCACCCCTGAAAAGGGGTGCAAATGGTTTCAGGAGTCCTATAGTTCAGCTTGCCTTGCAGAAGGGGAGAGTGGGTATCTCCTGTACCACCCAGAAATGCCTACTGTAAGCCCGAATTATATGGAAGCTCGCTCCTTACAAAGACTGCTGGCTGCAAACTGACTTCCTCCTAAAAAGGCTATCATACTAAATCTTATTTACAGTGTAAGTTTTGCAACATGGTAAAGCTGAGCTCCACAGAGCAAGCTGGGACGGGCGGAAGGGAGAATGTGTAACTCTGTGTTTGGCATCTGTGGGAAGACGGGGAAACTCTGAGGAGGGGCGAAGCGGGGAATGGATGTTGGGGCTGGAAAGCAAGTGTCTTGTGCTCCATAGCTTTGCCCTGGGCACCGTCCCTCTGGAAACTAACCCTCCTTCCAGGGCATAGGGAAGATGGTCCCAAAGCTGGGGGCGCCAGGTGGAGACTGTTAAGACCAAGGACCCTTCCATCCAGTAGAGGGCGCTGGTGTCGCTTCCAAGGAGCTGAGAGTGGGCGAGGTTTGGGGTATCTCAGGAACCTTAGAAATACCCCCGCTCCTGGAACTGCTGCCTCACGCACCCTGGACCCGCTTCCTCCCCTCTGTTGCTCAAACGTGGCTGCTGTTTCCTTGGGCATCTCACAGGCCAGCTCTGCCCCCACCACGGTCAGCGCGACCCTGGAGAGTGGGGGCCCCTGGCCAGAACCTGGGGACTTGGGGCTGCTGTGATGAACATCAGCGGGGCTCCCTGCGCTGGCCCCAGTGTCTGCCTGCCCGGGAGCCCGTGGGAGAGGGGACTAGGCCTCTTCCCTAGACGGCAGCTTCCTGGGGAAGAGAACCTGTCTTTGGCATCTTTGTCCCTGTCCCTCTGCCCTTCAAGGCCTAGCTGGATCCTGTATTCATGAGAGCTCATCACTCCACTAGACCCGTGTGCTTACTGGGTGTCGGCTCCCAGCGAGCCGCTGATAGGGCGATGGTGTTGCCCCGGGAGACAGTGAGGGGGCGAGAATGCGGTGTAGACGAGGCTCAGCTGGTCCTGCGGAATGGGCTCCAAAGCTGGGAAGACTGGAGGGAGAGGAAGGAGAGCAGCCGGAGGAGGAAGGGGCGGGGAGGAGGGGCAGGCACAGAGCTGCTCTTGGAAACGTGGAGGAGGGTGTAGACAGGCAGCGAGGACCTGCATCCAGCAGAGGGTTTGGCCCAGTGGCCGCCTGGGGCCTGCCACTGTTCCAGAACCAAGACCCAACCTATGTCGCCGGCTCTGCTCCTGGCTTCGGCCACCTCCTCCAGGCTGCCCCAGGCCGGGGAACCAGCCGGGGAGGTTTTCCTTATTTCGCCCTGGCCTTCGGACGAGGGGCCAAGCTCTCTGGAGGAGCCGGGGAGACGGGCCATCCGGGGCTCTGTGGCCCGCGCGTCCCCCGGGGTCCACAGAGGCCCCCACAGCTGCAGGTGCAGGGGATCATGTCTGCCGGGTTCCGGCTGGTGTGATTCTCTCCATCAGCATCTCTGAACATTGCCAACCTGGAGGTGGGGCTCCTGCAGTCCCGGTGCGGGTCTCCCGCCTTACGGATGCCAGTGGCCTGTGGCCTCGTCTGAGTGTTGATATATTTGGTTTTAACTGTCGCTGATGGATGATTTTCATCATCACAAGAGTCTGAGTGATGAAAATTGTCCCGAGCCTGAGGACTCATGCAGAGCCTGTGTGGACACAGGAGGGAGTCTAATGGAGATGGAGGATGGTGGATTGGGGGTGGCATGGACGGATAGAAGGGGAGGATGGATAGAAGGATAG
>NW_011888827.1:7678271-7679933 GCF_000151845.1 Pteropus vampyrus
CCAAGGTCCTTGAGTTTTGTTCCTATGTTTTCTTCTATGCATTTTATTGTTTCAGGTCTTATATTCAGGTCCTTAATCCATTTTGAGTTAATTTTGGTGTGTGGTGATAGACAGCAGTCTAGTTTCATTCTTCTGCAGGTGGCTTTCCAGTTTTCCCAGCACCACTTATTGGAGACGCTTTCCTTTCTCCACTGTATGTTTTTGGCTTTTGTGTCGAAAACTATTTGCCCATATAAATACGAGTTTACTTCTGGACTCTTGATTCTGTTCCACCGTTCTGTGTGTCTGTTTTTCTGCCAATAACATGCCGTTTTGATTACTGTCGCTTTGTGGTATAATTTGAAGTCAGGCAGAATGGTGCCTCCAGCCTCATTCTTTTTTCTCAGGATGGTAGTGCCAGTATTCTTAAAGCACAAAGTCAAAAGGCAGCCTGCCAAGCAGCGTGTGTGTGTGTGTGCGTGTGTGTGCGTGTGTGTGCGTGCGCGCATTCAATGTGCATATATGCCTATGGGCTATTCTCTTTCCCCTTTGGCCACTTCCCAGATGCCACTGCTCTCCAGGAGCCATAAGATCCTCTCAAGGTCATAACACTGCTTCAAGGCTACTTGTTGAAGAGCAGGCAACGAGCAAATAGAAAGTATCTGTCGTCTTCTCAAACCCAGGCCCCGGGGATGCTGCAGTGGAGACCGGATTCTTATTGAGGTCCGCACTCCAGTGTCTTGCCGCTGCATTCTTCTGTTGCCCATATTTTGATTTAAGATCTTTCCTGTCTGGGATCCCGAAAGGTCTGAGGACCCAGCACTCTCCTCCCACTCGCTCCCATCGTTCAGCTCCAGCTCCCTGCAGAAACTGAGAAGCTAGATGTGATCTCTGCTTCTTCCCCGAGGATCTTGTGGGCTGATTGGGAGGACTGCAACTAAAACGGCCAGTGGTCCCCGTGGATGCCCTGGAAACAGAGGAGGAGGTCTGGGGCAGGGTCAGGGAGCACAGGTCTGCTCTCTGCCTCTCCTGCTGGATGGGAAATACCAGCCAAACCAGAGACTGAGCCTGGAGGTGTCAGCTGCCGAGTGGAGAAGGAGGCCTAGTGCTCAACTTTTAAAAGTCCTGTCCTGGCAACAGAACTGTTTGCTCTGTGAACCACTGATCAGCACATAGGTATTAGGGAAGAAACACCTGTGGGAAATGAAGGGTCAGTCCATACCCTCAACATGTGTGTGGTTCAGTGGCCAGCCACTCAGATGCCCAAACAACGGGAGGCATTCTCGACCCTTGTCCTTTGTCCCTCATAGCTAATCCATGGCCCAGTGGGTCAACACGATCACTAAAACAGATTTTGATTCTGTGCCCTTCTCTCCATCAACCCCCACTGCCCTTCACCAGCTCCTACTTTCTGTCTTCCTCACCCCGATCCATTCTTCACACTGATGCCAGAGTCATATTTTTGAAATAAATTCCATCATACTCATCTGTTGCTTGATATCCTGTACTGGGCAGAATAGTATTTCCCCCAAATTCATGTCTACCGAGAACCGAAGAATGTGAGCTAATTTGGAAATAGATTCTTTGCAATGTAATTCATATGAAGTCACAATGGATTATGCTGGGCCTTGAACCCAATGACTGGTGTCTTTACAAGAAAAGGAGAAGACACAGAGAGACACG
>NW_011888827.1:7681518-7683594 GCF_000151845.1 Pteropus vampyrus
TCCTTTTTGCCTCCATCCACCTCCGCCTGCACCACCCTCTCGATTCTTTAGTGTCTGGGAACCCGAGGCGGATGGAAGTGGAGAGAGCACAGAGCGGTGTGGGCACAGAGGGGCCTGTGGCCTCATTCACCTGTCGTGATTTCTCATTAGACTGCCTGCCCATACAAGTGAGCCCTAAAATCCTGGCTTTGTGCTGGGCACACAGTTGGAGCCTAATACAGGTTGACTGAGGCAATGAACATCCAGGGATGGAGTGAGTACCTGCAATTTAGATGGTCCTTTTTGTGACTTACCCCACCCACTGTGTCATGGTTGTCTCCCTCGCTTACAGAAACGTAGTATCTCAGAGCAAAGAGGACCCTGGAACCTGTCCCCATCCACCTGCTCAGGTGAGAAACCTGGTAATCATCCTTGAGCCTTTCCTCCCCTCCACATGCATTCCACCTGCGAGAGCCGTGGGCTTTATCTCTGCAACGTGTCCGAATGTTCCTCCGCTCTCCATCGCCATGGCCACCGCTTCGATGCAGGCCCCACCATCACCCTGTTCCTGACAGAAGCCTTTTTTGCTGGGCCCTGCTGCCAGCCTCGTCTCTCATATAGTCCATATTTCACGCAACAGCTTTAAAAGGGGCAATGCTTTTAAGATGATAGTCTCTCCTATCATGCCAATTCTCTGCTTAAAACTGTCGGTGGCTTTCCGTTTGCATTAGGAATAAAATTCTAACTCCTCCTATGGCCCACAGGTAGGGCCCTGCATGCACGGGTCTAATTGAGTAATTAATTACTGGTCAGATTAGTCTTTTTGGATTATCTTTAGCCTACTTGCCCTAAACACATTACACAGACCCTGGGTAGGACAGATGAATGTTGACTGTGTATTTATGTCACTTCTGACTCATGGCAGTCTCACCTGGGCACAGGTTCTTCTGTTTCTCTCTCAACCCTATTGACCGCCTGGGTAATTTTTGGAGAAGAATTGGTTACAAATGTTAAAAAAATGGATGAAACTCTTCCCTTGCCAGGAATAGACAGGGTGGAAGGGAGACAACAGGCTGGTTTCTGGAAGGAGGAAAATGAGCCAGAGATGAGGTTCTAGTCTTGATGCCGTGAACTTGTAACTTTGGAAGTAGGTGGATTATAAATTATAACTCACAGCGAGAGTGCATTTTCCCTGGGCCTTAGTGTCATCATCTGGAAAACAGTTTCTGTAGAGCCCAGAATGATTCCTTAATTTTCCTGGGGTTCTTGTTAAACTCAGATTTCCCAGGGGAGACCAGGTGCTTCTGCCTCGCAGCCAGTTCTCCTAGATTAAAGTCGTCTGGATTCTCGCCCATACATCATGTTCTTGATGCTAATTCCTGGTTCAAATTCTTCCCCAAGCGTTTGCTCTGTGTCTTAGTGTAAGATGGTACACATCTCTGAGCCTGTCCCTTATCCTGTGGTAGGATGCTACTTTTAAAATATCCACTGATTGGTATTTATTTTTCCTTCTTAGCCCTTTCTTCTATTTGTCAGTCCAAGTCCTGTCTCCTTCTACATCCTTTCCGATAGCAGACAGGAGATGAATGAGGAACTCTCTTCCTGGCTTTTGCGTATCAATAGCCTAGACCCTTGGGGCACAGAAAGGACTCATATCAGAGGAGAAACATGTAGAAGGAAATAAGACATGAGAGCAAAGACCTCTTTCCGTCCTTATCTCTGACCAGGAGACTCTCAGGGCTGCGGGCTGGGAGGTGACTTGGAGGGGATGCAGGGGAGGTGTAGACATGAGAGGCTTGGCTTCCTGCAACCCAGGCTGAGCCTGGAGAAGGATCAGCATTGCCAGACGTGTTTGTGGGAGCTGAGGGCAGGCGAGACTTGTGTCTGATTTCCAGGAAGGCTGCAGGACCGCAGGGGAGAATGGCTTCCTAATGAGTCTTGATAAAGAAAGCCCTGGATAACCTCAGTCTATTCTCAACCTCAAATGACAAAGGAGCTGTAGATGATTCTAGAGGGTCATGAGACCCATGGGGGCCTCAGGGGCAGCAAGGGGAGGTGACTCAGCAGTGACCTGCACTGGCAGATGTCGTCAGTGTC
>NW_011888827.1:7683644-7699476 GCF_000151845.1 Pteropus vampyrus
AACTCACAGCGAGAGTGCATTTTCCCTGGGCCTTAGTGTCATCATCTGGAAAACAGTTTCTGTAGAGCCCAGAATGATTCCTTAATTTTCCTGGGGTTCTTGTTAAACTCAGATTTCCCAGGGGAGACCAGGTGCTTCTGCCTCGCAGCCAGTTCTCCTAGATTAAAGTCGTCTGGATTCTCGCCCATACATCATGTTCTTGATGCTAATTCCTGGTTCAAATTCTTCCACAAGCGTTTGCTCTGTGTCTTAGTGTAAGATGGTACACATCTCTGAGCCTGTCCCTTATCCTGTGGTAGGATGATACTTTTAAAATATCCACTGATTGGTATTTATTTTTCCTTCTTAGCCCTTTCTTCTATTTGTCAGTCCAAGTCCTGTCTACTTCTACATCCTTTCCGATAGCAGACAGGAGATGAATGAGGAACTCTCTTCCTGGCTTTTGCGTATCAATAGCCTAGACCCTTGGGGCACAGAAAGGACTCATATCAGAGGAGAAACATGTAGAAGGAAATAAGACATGAGAGCAAAGACCTCTTTCCGTCCTTATCTCTGACCAGGAGACTCTCAGGGCTGCGGGCTGGGAGGTGACTTGGAGGGGATGCAGGGGAGGTGTAGACATGAGAGGCTTGGCTTCCTGCAACCCAGGCTGAGCCTGGAGAAGGATCAGCATTGCCAGACGTGTTTGTGGGAGCTGAGGGCAGGGGAGACTTGCGTCTGATTTCCAGGAAGGCTGCAGGACCGCAGGGGAGAATGGCTTCCTAATGAGTCTTGATAAAGAAAGCCCTGGATAACCTCAGTCTATTCTCAACCTCAAATGACAAAGGAGCTGTAGATGATTCTAGAGGGTCATGAGACCCATGGGGGCCTCAGGGGCAGCAAGGGGAGGTGACTCAGCAGTGACCTGCACTGGCAGATGTCGTCAGTGTCCGGATGCCCTTTCCCTCTCCCTCCCCCAGCGAACCTCAGCACGGCATCGGCCTTTCCAAACCTTCTGTGCAACTTCAGGGAAAAGGATGACGGGCCTGAATTAGCTGATCTTTTCCCACTGCCCTAATTAGAGAAAAAAGAGTATTTTCACACCCCTGGTTGATGCAAATTTGAGATTGGTATTGAAAATGGGGACAAAATGGGGTATGGGATTTTGAACTGATGAGAAAGTTGACTTGGAATAAACATGTAGTGAGGGAGAGGGACAGAGAGACGAGAGAGAGAAAGATAGAGAGAAAATATTGAAAAATCAACCCCCAGCTGCCAGCAGCCCAGCTGGTGGGCAGCAGAAGGGAAAGCGATGTCCACGGAAGATCAGGTCCTGTTAACAAGGCTGAGGGCAGCCATGAGAACCACCTACAGCTGGCTTTGCACAAACTCTGGCACCTGGGTCTGGAGCTTTGAGTAATCCATCTCGGGAAACACTGAGCCATGAACTTGTTAAAAGATGCCCGCTGGAGACCTGTTCGGCTTACACACAGCTGCAAACGGTGGCAGAATCTCTCCTACTGGAAGGCCAGATGGTGCAAATGGTGGCGGTGGTCCCATGGTCCCCGTTGCAGTGAACGTGCACTTCGGCAGATGCCTGGGCTGGCAGCTCCTGGGTCAGCTAAACTCATGTGGATGGTACTCCGAGAGCATTCAAGAGGCACGTCTGTTCCCGTTCACTCTGTGTGTGCCATTTCCTTCCTTCTGATGTCCACTTTCCTCTGACCAGCATCTGCCCTTCTGCTCCGATGGAGCCGGTGCTCCCCGTTACCTCCGCCTGCAGGATCAGGCTGGTCCCGACTAGGAACTGAGGCTGTTGCAACCACACGAAGTAGACAGTGGAGCAAGTGGGTGCGAGAGCTCTGGGCTCCAATGGATCTGGACTCCAGCGCTGACTTCATCCTTATCTGTGGGACTGTGGACAAGTGACTCAAACCACTTTAAGCCTCAGTTTCTTCTTCTGTCAAAGGTGGGGTACCTACTTCGTAGGGAAGCAAGGATTAAATAGGGTAATATAAACACTGCTTAGTTCAGTGCCTGGCACCTAGTACTTCCTCAGTAAGTGTAACTTCAAACCCATGAGGGGTTTGCATAACCCTTCACATAGTGACAGCCCTGGAAGCTCTGACACAGCACAGAGTTCCCAGACCACAGGAGCCCAGTGAGTTTCCTGGTGGGACCTTCCCTCTCCCAGACCTTGATGATCTTGTCTTTTAAGCCTGTTTTAACTCTTCCTCCTAGAATGCGCTCTTTTCCCTTTTTCCCCAGGGCAAAGCCTTGTGAGAGTCCCAGCTGCACGTGATGGTGGAAGCTGACTCTTCCCAGGCAGAATTGTATTAGAGGTTTCCATTTCCTGAAACCCTGCCCATCGGATACAGCCTGTTTCCAATTACTGTACCTACCCATAATTAGATGAGAACAAGCTGAAAAAATGGCTTTCATGGGAACCACTGGCACTGGATTTGACTTTGAAGCTTTTAACCTTATTATTAATAGTAAACATTTTGATGATGAACTTTTGACCAAGCACTGATCAAACATCTTTTCCTCTTCTTCGCTGGAGAGGCAGTGCGTGTGTCGGAAAGGGACTGCCCGGGAAATTGGAAGGTTGGAATTCAGGTCCTTGGTCATGCTGGAGAATTCTGTTTCTCTCTCTGTGCCTCAAGTTAACTTATCGGTAAAATGAGAGGGTTAGACCCAGTGACTTCTGGGGTCCCTTTCATGGCCTTTTTGAACTTAAACACTTTAGGAAAAAAATTAAACCACCGAGATCTAGAATAAGTAGCCCAGAGTAGCAGTGACCAATCGGAGCCTTTTGATTTTTAAAATTACTTCTCTGAGAGTGCAGCTTTAGTGGGTTCTGTTAGGAGGGAGAAGTTGAGGAATGGCTCTCTAGGTTGACACAGTTTTTGTAAGAATATCATTTCATTCCAATGGTGCTCTGGATTGGATTTAACATTATCTTTCAAAGTAGTTCTTGACCTTGGATTTCCATTAGAGTTATCTGGGGAGCTTTCTAAAATTTCAACGCCCTGACTACACCTAGAAACAATTATAACAGACCTGAGAGTCTACAAATCTAACAAGCTAATGCTCCAAGTGATGCTCCAGGTGATGCTACTGCTGGTTCTAGGACCATACTTTGTGTAGCAAGACTTGGAAGTCTTGGCCGTCTGGCTGTGCTGTCAGAAGCTACAAGTCCGTGAGAAACTCAGGCTGTAGATGTCCCTCTGGGAACTTCTCTGCTCAGCCTCAACAGCAGAAGGAAACTGAAAAGTGTGGGTGGCCCCGTCAGGCTCATAATTTGGTCCCGCTTCAAATGGATAGTCTTTAAATATTTGTTCAACATTTTTTTTAGTAGGTGTGGTATTAGTATTGGCAAGGATTTTAAAAAATTGACTTGAATGTTCTATCTGCCTCAGACAGTGTGGGCATTTACCACTTTTAGAGCTGGACAGCATCTGAAGCTCCTTCTTATGCTTTGGGAACCACCCACTGTGCATCTCACTAAGCAGACTTACTGCCAGACACAGAAGCTGACGTGGCCAGAAGACGTCCCGCCCCAGGGCAGCCTGGGAAGGGCCTTGGCCTCAGCTTGGAAAATTGGATGCTTCTGGCTAAGCCTTTGACTTGGACAAGGAAGCGCCTCAAAGGTGCAAGGACAGTTAAGTCGACTGAGGCAGCGGTGAACGTGTCTAGGTCTGGAGGTGGTGATGATAACAATGCTGACTCATGTCCAGCAGTGATGGCAGTTGTTCTTCGTCCGGCCCTAGCTGGGATTCTGGCCATCTAGTCCCTCAAATCTCCTGCGCACGTTCTGGAATGTGGTAGAGACATGTATCAGTACCCAAAGCAGCTTCCAGTGTTACTCCTCTGTGATCTCCCTATGACAGAGGACAGCAGTAGAGGAGGACATGGGTTCGAGGAGGTCCCATGAAGGCCATTTTCCAAATCATGACCTGTGGAAAGACTCCGATTAAACCATGGTCCTCCTGAGAATCAGCAGGGAGCCCCAGAGAAGCAGCGGTTAGACTCTCCGGGGCGGAGGCTCGGCTCCAAAATGTGCATTTCCAAACCGCAGCCCAAGCTAATTCTGGTGCAATAGCCCAAGAACCAAACTTCAAGAGAAGCAGCGATATGCCAGAGTTACGTAACCTCAGGACCGTTGACATTTGGGCCAGACGATTCTTAGTTGTGGGGTCTGTCCTGTGCATTGTAGGATGTTCAGCATCATCCCTGGCTTCTGCCCACTAGATGCCAGTAGCAACCCACACCCCCCAATTAGTATAATTAAAAATGTCTCCAGATGCTGTCAGCTGTTCCTGGGGGGTAAAATCACCCCTGGTTGAGAATCACTGCCCATAACAGTCCTTCTACTTGGTACCTTTGTGTAAGCCCCTCCCAAACTCCAGCCCAGATCTTTCCTCAAGTCAAGTCAGCAAGACCACATGCTGCTCTGCCCTAAATACCCATTTATCTTATGGGGGTGTGACTTTTTTCTTTATGTGGTCATTCACACAAGGGCATGACTGAAGCAAATGGGGGTGGTGCCTGCTTTGTGTAGCCTCAGCCAGACTCTCCCCACTGGGTCAGATTCTAATGAGACTCTGAATCCTTTCTCTCTGGAGACCCAAGAACATTTTCCTCCCAGAACTTTTAGGTTGTCATATCAATCTGTAATTGATATTATAGATTTTATATTGGTTATATTGATCTTAGAGATCTCATGGTTTTAAATGTTTGTTTAAGTTGTCAGAAAACAAATTTTTATTTCTATGCGGGAAAAAAAAAAGATCAGAATCTTATTCCAGAACTTTAGGCTCCAAAAAGCCATGGACATCATTAGTCAGTAGGGAAATGCAAATCAGAACCGTGAAATACAATTCCATACCCACCAGGATGGCTATAGTCAAAAGATGGGTGATGATACGTGTAGGGGAGGATGTGCAGAAGGTGGACCCTGCAAATGCTCTTGGTGGGGGTTTAAAATGGTGCAGTGACCTGGAAAACAATCTGCTGTTGCTCAGAATGTTAAACGGAGATACCATGTGGCCAGGTAATGCCACACCTAGGTATATATTGAAGAGATATGAAGACACGTCCATGCAAATTCTTATGCATGTATGTTCAGAGCAACTCATTCATAATAGCCAAAAAGTTAGTATATATATACACACTCTTTAAGTAGGTAAATTGTATGCTATGTGAACTATATTTCAATGAAATGAACATTTTTGGAAAGAGAGAGTGGGGAGGAAGAGAGAAAGAGAGAGAACTAGAAATTAGCTGAAGAAAAAATTCAGTGTTAAAGTTACTGCATAAATAATAATGGTAGAATGTCCTTTTTTCCCCCAAGCTAGTCACTTCAGGTCATGAATTAGGTCTCTAATTCTTTACACTAATTCACGACAATTCTTGTTATTGAGCAGAAAGGTTTACAGTTCTCAATTTCAAAGACAAATATGGAAATCTCAGCTTAGATGCTGTCGTCCCATGAGGCTGTGTTTTCTGTCGGAAATGGACAGTGTCTTTTGATTGTGAAGAGCTGGGGATGCATCTCACAGCTCAAAATGAGGGAGGACAAATGAGAGTCTTAAAGAAAGTCCAATTTCTCTTTCATTTAAGAGTTGAAAATGTTATCATTTATAAGAGCAATTCAGAGTGTTTTATTAATCTTAGCTCTTACCTAGTCCGATGGCTGAGGGGAGCTCCATTCTCCCAGGGCTGTGCTGTCTCTGGCTTTAGTATTGAGGCCAGACCTAGAGGGACACTCTGGGGGATCGTGTGGGGAGACCAGAGAGTTTCTTTTCAACAGAGTCAGAATCAATGTCCCTAGCTAATCAGAGGACAGTATTCCCTATAGTTGGCTCTAAGTAACTTGATGCCAAGGACGGGGTGCCAGCCAACTGGACATCCTTAGAGCCGAGCGTCTTATTCCTTGTAAGCGTTTAATATTATTTTCTTGAATGTTAAATGTTAATTAGGATACAGTGGATGACGCAAGTAGATACAGACCCTTATAGAAATTAGTAAGGGGGCTGTTAATCGAATAATCATGTACAGGTACAATTATGAACTGTAAAATACCTTAAGGGAAAAATGTGTGGAGTATGTGGAATTATTGATGACTGAATGTGAACTTCACCTCTGGAACACTTTATGTCTCTATAAGGGGACGTGTTTAGACAGAGAAGAAAGTCATTCACCTTAGCTGTCATCAGCACTCAGACGGCCAAGACTAATTTGCCTAAAGGAAAACTGCTTATCCTTGTTGAAGGAGGGAAGGCCAAATGGACAGGGCCTTCTTGGGAACAATGCCGTAGGGGAACATTTCACCCTGTGCCACCAGTTAGGGACCGAATGCAAACAAGGAGCAGGAGAGCAACTGACCGGGTGAGGAGGGGACTCTGTGCTGCCCCGTGTGGTGAAAGCCGAGCATGCTCCTTCCGCTGCCTCAGGTGTCACCCTGTTCAGGTACATACCTCCGTCCTTTTCTATTGCTTCTTACCTTTTTGTTTTGATATGTGCTTGTTGTGCTTGTCATATGGTGCTCTGACCCCATATCCGTTAGCCTACTGGATATGTCTCTGCTTAGATGCTCCCTAGGAACCTAGTATTAAAAACATCTGAAAATGAGCTCATTACCTCGCTCCTCTACCTCCCCAGCTGTGTCTCTTTCTGTACTCTCCGACCTAGTAGATGGCATCATTCTGTCTCCCGGACTGGAATCTGAGTGGCTTGCATACTGCCTCCCTCTCCCTCTCTTCCCAGGGCTAATCAATCACATTCCTATTCACCGCTATTCTCTGTATTTCACTGAATTGACCCTCATTTCTATCCTCCGTGCTGCTGTGTGTTACTGACATTTTCCCATATCAATGCAATTATTTTCTACCTGGTCTTGTTGTCTTCCATCTGGTGTCCCTCTAATCCATCTTCCACTGTGTCACCAGATCATCCTAAAATCCTAGTAAGGATCATCCTAGTAAGACCAAATTAATATACCCGCTGAAACCCTTTGATGGCTTCCTACTGCATATGGATCGACTTTAGACTTCTCTGCGTAGATTAAAGGTTGTCACTGCCTAGCCCTGGGCATGTCTCCAGAGCATGGCTTGCCACCTCCCCAGCCCTTGCCCTGTAGCTCCTCTGAGCACTAGGATGTTTACAGCTCCGCCTTGCTCATGCTGCCCTCCCCTAGTCTGCCTACCTGTATACACATACCTCATGCTTTAGACTTGGCTGAAAAGTCACCTCCTCTTTGAAGCCTTTTTCTACTTTCTTCTCCTAATCCCCAACCAAGATGGCACTCACTACTTCCACGTTATGGGATTGTGCTGCAGAGAAGTCAAGAGCAGAGGATATGGAGGCAGAAAAATCCCAACGCCTTGGTGCCACTCTTTCTCTGTGGCTGAGGACAGGTTACTGAACTTCTCTAAGCCTCGGTTTCTCCCTCTTTATAATATGGAAATTACAGCACCCTGCTCATAAAAGTTCTGTTCTGGATTAAATGAAATAATCCATGTGAAGCGCCTGGCACATGAGAAGCTCTCAGTAAATGTTCACTGTGATTTGAACCCCCAGGATATTCTGAGCCAGTTTTCATCCTAGGAAGGTAATGCCTTAGTGTGTCCTTATTTACGTTTGTACATCCACAGTTCGATCAAGTCTGATGAAAACAAATTGGTCTTAGTTTCCTTAGTTTCTAAAACAGTGATGGGGAAATAGTAGACTCTTAATAGTAGAATTTTAGTCACTATTTAAGGAGCAAAGGGAATTAAAGTGGCAAAGGAAGGTGGGAATCATTTTATAGCTTCCTGTTGTGTCTTGATGGGTCTCAGGAAATCAATTAGCTACAGTCTGTTGATGGTATGACTGAGCGTGGATCTTTAAGTGGAGACCTGAGGCTTGGGGCCGAGAGGAAAATGAAAGAACAGTGAGTCCTGTGTGCTCCCCAATTTCCAGTTCCTCAGGCTGACATGCCGGATATAATCATTTTTTAAAAAAATGAATGGGAACATACCTTAAAGATTCAGATTGTTGTCTTCCATCTGGTGTCCCTCTAATCCATCTTCCACTGTGTCACCAGATCATCCTAAACTGGATGAAACTGGACATTTAAAACCAAACCTTTATGAAATTAAGTTCTTTGTTTAAGAAACAGATACAGAGTTTATAGGCTTGTGGTTTTTGTTAAAAGTTATTATTTGACTTGCTGTTTGTTGGGGTAATTGTTCTTGTCCATAGCAAAAACTTTTCTAAAAACAAGGAATATTGACCTGTTTGGTTGGAAATGGTCCTCCTCCCAGAACATTACCAGTTATCTGCTTCGTTTAGTTGTAAATAAAAATCTAAACAAGATGACCCCACATTTATTCATGTTGTGATGGGACTGTAAATTTAATCAGAAAAAGACAAAGTGCTTCATTGTCTGGACATTATTGTGTGTACCTTCTGTCAACGTCATCTGCATCTATCTTTGAGTTTAGAGGGATATGCATTAAAGGTAAGGCAAACAGGGCAGAAGCACATCTTGCAGAAATCCATAACAAAATGGTGTTTTCCTGATTGGTTCGTTAAGTCACAATTCGCGATATAAATAAAAATGCCTTGTGTATAGCTCCCTACTAATCAATTTATTGGTAAGAAGTGATGAAGAAATTCTTATAAAATGTTTATTATATTTTTTCCTTGCCTAGAGACACTTTTATTATTTAGTTTATGATATAATCTATGACCCTACTATCAGTTTGACCCATTTTAACTCTCAAGTGTGTATTATTTGAATAGAAAAGATGGGCTGTGATGAGCAGTGAAATTTATTTCACTGGAGCAGTTTGGCTTCTGAATGCATATAGATCACCGAGTTACTAAAAAGTTCCTACTGTTTAGATTTTATAATGAATTAGAATAAAAATATAAGAATCGGTCTTTCTTTGGTGAAGTTATTACAAATTGCTCTGCATCTGCATTGCCTGGGCACTATCCTTTGCCCTATTTCTCTTAATCTTAGATATCTGGTGTCATGCAATCATAGTGTTAGCTCAGCATAGTAATTTGAATGATTCCCAAATGGAAACTTCTAGAAAGATTCACAGTCTATGTTGATCTTCTGTGTTCGAAGTTAGAGGTAAATGAGCTTAACTTTGGCTCAAGAAGCCAAATGCATTCTTTTCTTCCTTTCCTTTGCTCCACCCCTACCTTCCTTTGATAAGCAATATCAAGGGAATCACTGGTCGTCTCTCACTCATTTTGCCAGTGACCTTGACTGGGAGCCACAGTCTAGTGAGACACGCTATATTTCCCAGGCATCTCTAGTAGACAATGCTCTGTGTGTGTCGTGAGCTGAAGCAAATGGATTATCTGCCGCCGCAAACCTGACAACATGAAACTAGTTTTGTTTTATTGAATTATCTGTACTGTTTGGCATGATAAGTTGAGTTGAAATACTTCCCAATTCTGTCTTTTTTGTTTTAAAATTTGAGACTTCTTGAAGATTGTTGTTGGTGCTTAGCATAGGTTTTAATATGATGTGCAATTATTTCTCTGTCCCTTTCATTTTGGTCTAATCACCTGTTCTGTACCATAATGGGATAAATCAGCAAAAAAAAAAAGTCTTTTTCTGGGAGTATTATGCTAAAGTATCTTGCATAACTGTGTAAATTATTTGTAATTCCAGGCAACCTTGATACTACCAACTTCAGATTCCAAATCTTTCCGTCTTACCTTGAATTTACTTAAAAACCTAACATCTCTCCACATGACCAGAATATCTGCTGTTTGGTTCAATTTTTCTTTTTTCTCGCTTTGACCATTGCTTTGCTGCATCATGTAAATCTGATTTTTGCTCCGGTATTTCCATTTTCTAAATACAGTAGATCCTTGGCATTTACAGACTTCCAAATTCATGACACTGACTATATTTCAGAGGCCCTGAAGATATTTGTTTTGCAAAGACAAGAATTAGAATTGTATATACTGTAGGCTGATATTCTAGAAAGAGGTTCTTTGTTAATGAAAACACCCAACTGACACCAATCTTTAGCATGGTATCACATTTCCATCAGTGGGAGGGAGGTTCTAGCTGCCTCTGGGTAATAATATTTATTCATCCTCAGGCATATATTTGTGGACTAAATTATAGATTATAGAGGTATATATGAAATTGTGTGTTTGTGATGGTTTAGGACACTGTTTTTCAACCCTTGAAAAAATTACTCATGCCTGGGAAATACCCCTAGGAATTCATTTGGTCTAAGGTGGAGCCTGAAGATGTATATTTTTAAAAAGCTCCCCAGGCAATTCTCATGTGTAAACAAAGCTGGGAGCCAATGGACTAGGAGACACGTCAGAGTCAGTCCTTTATAAACCCCTTGCTCTAGTGAATTCCTATGAATCCAGGAGATCTAAGCCCAACCAGTTTCCTCAGGAAAGCTGCTCCTGAACCACCCACCGCCCGCCCCTCCCCCACACCACACACACAACTAAGCGAAATCCACCATTACTAATTCTCGCATTTTTTGTAGTGCAGTTTCACCCCGATCTGAGTGATTCTTTGACTAGTGCCCATCTCCCCAACAGTGCTGTAAGCTCCACGAGGGCAGGGACCAGGTCTTCTGTGCTCTAAACCTCTTTCCAACATGATGCTGGCATATGGTTGGAATTTAAGACAGTTACTGAGCAACCGAATAGAAAGCTTGCAACATTCTGTAGCCGTTACATTGACTGCTTTACCACCTGAATAGAAAAGGATTTTCATTCAGTTAAAATTAAACGAAGTTTATTAATTGCTGATTAAATACTGCAAAACATTGTTCCAAGCCAGGGTTTCTCAACCTGGCGCTATTGACATTTTGGGTTGGAAAACGCTTTGTTGTGGGGGCTGGGGGTGGGGACTGTCCTGTGTGTTGGAAGATGTTGAACAGCTTCCCCTGGCCTCTGCCCATCGAAGCACAGTGTTGCCCCCTCCCCCCAGCTGTGCAAAACAAAACTGTCTCTAGGCACTGCCAAATGTCCCCTGAGGTCAAAATCAACCTTGATTGTTCTAGGCAACCTAGAGAGAGAGATGAAGAAATTGTCGTGACTCCCCATGGCGGTGGGACTCCATCACAGTTATCTGTTACAATTCGAACTGCTGGGGAAGGAGGAACTTTATTATTGCTTAGTTCATCGCAGACCAATTCCTGAAAAAAAAAAAAAAAGAAGCAATTTGAAAATGTTGAGTCCTGTCTGGAGGCCCCTGACAATTTGAAATCTAAGATAAAAAAATAAGAATGGTGACAATTGATAATGACTCGGTTTTGTGGGCCACCAGTGTCCTCCTAATGAAGTTTGGGGGTAGCAGTAGGTGCACGAGGACAAGGTGCCCCTCAGAATCCTCCTGCGTCTCAGCCTCTGTCTCGAGTCTTTTTGTCAATGTCTGGTTCTGCAAAGGTTTTCTGCTTGTTTCCAAACCTGGCCAAGAGCCTTTTAAAGGTAGAGGTGCCCAGCCCTCTCCCATGGAGGTCCTGATGAGTCAGGACAGGAATCTAAATCTGTGGGGCTCTCTCCGTGATGCAGATGATCCTCTGCATTTGGGAGGCACTACTTGAACCACAGGCACCGCCCACAGAGCTTTTAGCCAGTCCCCCAACAGCCACTCCAGTTAGCATCAGCGAGTTGTTAGGTGTCGTGGACTCCTGGAGAGTCCAGGTTTGGGGTGTGGGGTGACCTAAAGGCTATGGGCTGGGCCAGCATTCTGTAAAAAGGCACATAGATGAGTAAATATCTAAAAAATGTTTAGATCAGAGGAAATGCCTTTAGCACTACAGAACTCAAAGCCTGCATTACCAAAATCCATTTGAATTTTTTAGCTGCCAAGAGGGAAGGTGGTTCTCATTTTTAGTCTCTCTCTCTCTCTCTCTCTCTCTCTCTCATAATGTTTCCAGTATTTTCTTAATGTTTTTATTTGGGGGAAAGAGAAGAAAGATGTGAAAAAGATAATGGAAATGTTTTGCCCTAGGCAAAATTTCCCTCCACTTTGAAGACCTTGAAAAGTCTGGGAACCTCCCACCAAATAGCATTCTGCTGGCTTCTAGACCCCTTGGGACCATGACATTGGGTTTAGGGGTGTGCATGAGAACTCTGGGTGTGTCGAACTTTGCCCTGGAACTTCGGTATGATCCAGAGGGCAGAGGGCAGAGGGCAGAGGGCAGAACACAGGGCAGAGGGCAGAGCGGGGGCAAAAGCTCGTGTTCTCAGTGAGCTACTGGGTTTATGCAGCAAAGATTTCTTCCCACCTTCCAAGGAATGCTTCCAGACTGTGAAGCAAGTTCAATTTGTAAGAATCTGTTTAAAAGATGTCAACACACACTTTCAAAAAAAATACTCTCTCAGGGAAGGAGTTAGTCATGTTTCTTATTGCAGACAATTTGGAGGAATGGGGTTTGGATTACAAGACATGAGTGCAATACAAATGTAATTGTTTGGAGATAATTTGAAGAAAACTGAAGTGCACTCGTACTGGGAGTTCAAGGACATCAAACAGTCTTTATATGATGGAGTTATGGGTGAAAGCTCTCTTGGCAATTATAGTCTGAGTCCTGAGCTGTCAGTCCAGGCTCTGGGTCCTTCATTCCTGGTGAACTCTCTGTTCTCCAAGGGGGAAAGCTAAAAATCCTTCACTGTTCCAGGATTTCTTGTGCAGTTTATGTAAATGGGTACTTTGTTTCTCAGCCCTTCTACAGCTACACTTAATCCTGTGGATGTTATTGATGATCTTGCTGGTGCTCAGGGTTTCGGCAATGACCATGTTTAGCTGGGTGGAATTCAGATTGGCTTTAAGAGATGTACATGTTCCCCCTTCTGGACGCATGTCGGCCTAATACCTAGGGAGTTTAACTTGAAAGGAAAGTGGGGAGTTTAACTTGAAAGGAACGTGGGGAGCTCAAACCAGAACCACAGAACCTGGGTATTTGGGAGTGTGTGGAGCTGCTTGACTGTGTAGTGGTTAGAGTTCAGGGCCTGAATTCGCACTGCCCGGTCCTAATCCAGTTCCATCACTTTTATCTGTGGTGGATTAACAGTCCCCCCAAATCTAAGCCTTTTGCAATATGTCTTTGCTTCTCCCTTGAAGGGGCAGAGTCTGTTATCCTAGACCTCTAGTCAACAGCGTGCGGGGAGAGTGGTATTACGTCAATTCCAAGGCTAGGCTTCAAGAGTTCTTACATACATGTTGTCACAAATGTTAGACTTCATTCTTTTTTTAATGGCCGAGTAATATTCCATTGTACGTATATGCACCGCATCTTCTTTATCCAGTCTTCTACTGCTAGGCATTTAGGTTGCTTTCCTATCTTGGCTATTGTAGTCATCACACATCTACAAAGTTTACATAGTGATCCCCCATATAAGTCTAGTACCCACCTGACACCATACATAGTTATTACAATATTATTGACTATATTCCCTATGCTGTACTTTACTTCCCTGTGACTGTTTTGTAAGTACCAATTTGTACTTCTTAATCCCTTCACCTTTTTCCCCCAGCACCCCAAACCCCCTCCCATCTGGTGACCATCGGTTTGTTCTTTGTATCTGTGAGTCTGTTTCTGTTTTATTTGTTTGTTTATTTTGTTCTTTAGACTCCACGTATAAGGGAAATCATGTGGCATTTGTCTTTCTCTGTCTGACTTATCTCACTTAGCATAATACCCTCTAGGTCCATATGAAACTAATATAAAATAATGTTCGATGTCAACTGTAATTGGGGAAAAAAAAGAGTTCTTACATACTTCCACTTCTACTTGGAACACTGCTTCTGCTCTTTAGACAGGCCAGAGCTAGCCTGCTGGACTACGAGAAACCCCATGGAAGCTAATGGACCACAGCCAGCCAATATCCAGAAACAGAGATGTCTAGAAACATCTAGAAAAGTAAACCTGTGGTTGATGACAGAAGCAGACGGAACATAGCCAAGAGGAGAAAAAAAAAAAAAAGCACAGTTGAGCCTAGCTTAAGTTTTCAGGAAGTTTCGGGAATTTTTTAAACTGTGCAATAGCTAACTAATACATCAGTGATGTCATCGTGGATACATTGCTTAATTTTTCTGCACCTAGTCTCCCAACTGTAAAATAAGTATATACTATTACCTCAGTGCAATACTTGTGAAGCTCTAAGCTCAGTGCCTTGTACACAGAATGTGGCAATAGACAGGCATCAGTCATTGTTCTCAAGGACAGATTTATAGTAAGGCACAGTCTGAGCTTACTTCACCGGGTTCTGGTACCTGGTGACAGCTGTAGCGAGCTTCAGGCTCTGACTGTGTTTCTCTGTGAGGGAGGGGAAATGTGGGCAGGTAGATGGAAATCAAGCCTTTTTTATCCCAGCTCTAGGAAAATAGGAAGAAGTGGCAGGTCTTACCTTTTGAGGGAAGTCTGCTCTGGTTCCTGAAGGTGGGGACTTCTAGGGCAGTAAGATGGGATTGGGGGGATGTTCCAGGTCCTGGCCATTTGCTCTTATAGTAAGTGACTCTGCAGTCACTTACTGTACACAATCTGAGCTTTCAGTGTCACGTAACACAATCATTTATTGGATGGAATTGGATGCTTCAAAGTAAAAGAACACCAGATTGGTGTTTATTCTATGTTAGATGGTGGCACTATTGGTGAATCTCATTCCCTCAGGCTTTAGCAGACTTGGATACAGAAAAAGATCTGCCCTGACTTGACCTGGATGATGCCCCAGGCTTGGGAAGGGCTGGGAGCTTGGGCGCTGAAGGCACAGAGAAGCGAGGTAGATATCAGGGAGTTAAGGTCACATTGAGCATCTGAGGACATTGGAGTGACTTTTGATCCCTTTCCCAAGCCCCTATATCAGTCACAACTACTCTCCTTCCAAAAGGAAATATAGCTCCAGAGAGATGAGCCATGTTATTTGCTTTATAGATTATTGTTTGCCAATTATGGAAGAGCCTGTTTGTGAACTAGGCCCTATGTTTGGTGCTTACAGGGACATTAAATATCAGAAAGACGTAGTTCCTATCTTCTGGAAGCTTATACTCCTGTGGTGGTGTGTCAGGCTGAGTGTATATTAGAATCATCTACAAGTGTAAAAAAAATGATGTCTGGGATCCAACTCAATCTGATTAAACCGGAATCTCTGAGTGTGGAATTGGGCATTGGTGTATTTCAAATGTTCCCTAGCTTTTTCTAATGTTCAATCAGCATTGGGAATTGCTGACTGGAATAATAGGTACTTTGCACATCTAAAATAATTTTAAAAAAGGCAGAATAGTTCCAGAACTGGTTAAAGTATGGCTCAAGATTTCAAGAACCTGTGTTATTTCCATATATCTTCTCTACCATCTTCACTATGTTTGCTTTTGCCTCAGCCTCATGATTGTAAGATGGCTGCAGTGGTGCCAGACATCATTTCCGCATTAGTTAAATCTTGAGACATAAAAGGAACGACGTCTTCATATATATTTCTTTTTAAGAGTGAAGAAAGCCTTTACCAGAAGTTCCCCTGGAGAAACTTATAACTTCTTGTTCAAAATAGTGTCACATGGCCAAACCTAAAACAGTCTCTGGCAAGGCAAATGAAACTATTGTAATCTGTTGAGATCAATTTATGACTCACCCTCTTGGGTCTGGTGAGACAGTCACTGACTCTGAGCATGTACCCATGAAGAGAGTGAACCATGAACCATATTGTGGACTTTTCCAGGAAGGAATGACTGATGGACAGTATTTGGCAGAATAGGACAGGCTGTGCTACGGTGATGAGTAAACCTCAGCATCCCAGTGGCCTAGCACGACAGAAGTTTACTTCGCAGTCATAAAGTCTGATGCAGGTTAGATAAAGTGCTTCGTCT
>NW_011888827.1:7700721-7702530 GCF_000151845.1 Pteropus vampyrus
TCTTAGATTCTTATTTAAAGCCCAGGAACACTCATTTTATCCAAAGTTCTGAAAGAAATGATCATCTGGCCTCACAAAATGTTATAGCGACAGTCAATACAAGCCTGGTTCAAGAAATTATGATTTCCATGCCGTGGAATGACAATATAGCCCTATCTTAATTAACAAGGAAATGTGTCCACTGTCTGTCACTGAGGACCAAGGCAGTTTATAGAACAGCATGTAGAGTTGTCCCTTGGTTAGAGAGAGAGAGCAGGTGTGGATTGGGCATTTACTACAGCAGTGAATTAGACAGAACTGACTCCCATCCTCTTGGAGCCTACAGCATGTTGGAAGAAAGAGAAGAATCAATAGTAATTGCATTATTACAAGATGAACAATACTGTGGTTGGTGCTGTGAGACTCTAAGGGAGGACAAAGTACCCCAGCCTCAGACAGTCAGGGAGGGCTTCCTGGAGGAAATTACATTGAATAATTATTATGTTATATTTTACTCTGTTATAGTGTACTGAATTTTATTGCATGGCATTACATCATTAACATCATTAATTACTAATTAATTATAAATAATAATAATGATAATGTTTAAACTGAGTCCAAGGAAGGACATTAAAGACAGGTGTCTGGGGAAAGGAGAAAATTCTTTTAGGCAAAAGATCCGCTATTGAAAAGGTTTGAGAGAGGTCATTATTAGAGGAACTGAACGAAGTTCTACCTCGCTTGCGGTTTTAAAAAAAAGTAACACTAATATTTCTGGGTGTTGAAATTTTGAGTTTCATTTATTTACTTCTATATGCATATCTACATTTTTTGGATATGTATAATAAAAACACTTTATTTTCCAATAGGAAAAGCCTTATAAATTTTGTTTTTATTTTGAAAATAAAGAAAGGCATGTTCGTTGTCTGGAACATTTATTTAGGTCATTCAGAGTTTATGTTTTGAAAATGGCATGTAAATGTTATGAAGTACCATGAATCAAAGATAATGAGAAAGTTTCACAATTATCTAAGGTTTCATTTACATTGCCAAAGGAAGATGATTCTTCGCATTGTGTGTTATTTTGGATCATCCACCAGAATGCTTCATTTTAATATCAAGAAGGACCAATGGCATGGACTCATTCCGCCTTTTATGGTTCATGAAAATATGAGATCTGTATTGTTTTGCAAAGTTCTGTTTCCCCGCCTTGGTGAAAGCTGATGGTTTCTAGGAATTTATGGGAGGCCGCTGGGTCCCAAAGTCTTAAGGGAGACATATGACTGAACGTTTCTTTAACTTCTTCCTAACTGTGAGGACAGCTTCAGTTCCCCAATCACTAAAGACTGACCAGTCTGGTCATATCTTCCCCAAATGATGGTGAGAATGGGGACTGGGATGAACCGAGGAAATGAATGGAAAGTGCCTTTTTGTCTGTCCTATAGACTTGGTCCAGAGAAAAGGGGTTTAGTCTCAAACCCATCTGGTCCAGAAGGACCAGCCAGAAGGAGACTGTTATCTGGGGACCATAGCATCTGTACCTCATGTGTGAGTACAGCTCACTTAACTCTGCTCTTCCTGTCTTCTTGCTCTGTCTCTCTGTCATATATTCTAAGATCCATTGAAAGTGAGCAAATACAATATTGTGTGAGTCAGTGCTAAAGTGCTATGTTTGAGGAATGATAAGGGATATGAGAACATCAGAGAGGGAAATGTAATCCAGACCAGTGATGGTTAGGGTGACCCTCCTTGGGGGAGCAGATAGCTAGGATAAGGCATAAAAATGAGGAAGAGTTGGCCAGGCAACGGAGTGGTGGTGAAAGGCTGGTG
>NW_011888827.1:7703170-7703525 GCF_000151845.1 Pteropus vampyrus
TTCATTTTAATATCAAGAAGGACCAATGGCATGGACTCATTCCACCTTTTAAGGTTCATGAAAATATGAGATCTGTATTGTTTTGCAAAGTTCTGTTTCCCCGCCTTGGTGACAGCTGATGGTTTCTAGGAATTTATGGGAGGCCGCCGGGTCCCAAAGTCTTAAGGGAGACATATGACTGAACATTTCTTTAACTTCTTCCTAACTGTGGGGACAGCTCCAGTTCCCCGATCACTAAAGACTGACCAGTCTGGTCATAACTTCCCCAAATGATGGTGAGAATGGGGACTGGGATGAACCGAGGAAATGAATGGAAAGTGCCTTTTTGTCTGTCCTATAGACTTGGTCCAGAGAA
>NW_011888827.1:7703575-7708028 GCF_000151845.1 Pteropus vampyrus
TAGGGTGACCCTCCTTGGGGGAGCAGATAGCTAGGATAAGGCATAAAAATGAGGAAGAGTTGGCCAGGCAACGGAGTGGTGGTGAAAGGCTGGTGGTGATAAATTAAAGGAATTGTAGGCGGTTAGGCAGGATCTCGCTTGTCCCACAAACAGGGTGAACTAAGCAGAAGATGAGTGACATGAGGGAGGGCCAACTCATGAAGCACTTTTTATACTACATTCAGGAATTCAGACTTTCCCAAGGCCAGTGGGGGATTGGAAAGGGCACAATCAGACTTACATTTTAGAATATTTATTCTGATTGCAGGAGGACAAGAGACTGGAAGAGGCAGGAAGATCCTTTGGGGATTTGGTAATAGATTGTGAGAGTGATGCTGTGACCTAGCCATGGAGATGGAGGCTCAAGTCATTCAAAAAAAAAAAAAAAAAGAGAGAGAGAGAGAGCCAATTATAATTTATGTGGTCCTTTCTCTCAAGGAATTGCAATTAATTCAAATAGATCAGATTTATTTTTAAGAATGAGTGATTCAAAAAATGTAAACAGTAATCAAGAGGCCTTTTCTAGACAACACAGGACACCCTGGTGATGGCTGAGCAGCTCTAGGGCTTGGGCTGGTGGTGAATACAAGAGAATTGTGACATTTATGTACAAAAAACAGCTGCTGAGTTCCCATTATCACTGCTCCTGTGCTAGGGTCCCAGCCTATAAAGCAGCGGCTCCTCTGGGCTTAGAGTGAGTGCAGTGGGCCCTGGAATCCATCTGTGCCTCAAGTGTTGCCTGTAGGCTGAGTAAACAAATGTTTAGTACACAAGAAGGAATCTTCAAAGTCATGTGATAAAGACAATACAAATTCATTTTTACAAGGGTAATAAATTCAGAGTAGTTTTTTTGTGTGTGTGAATTTTCTCAATCCAACCAAGTTAAAAGTATGATTACCATTAGGTGGGGGCTCTGAGAAGCGTTTAGTCATTAAAAACATCCTTATACTTCAAGACTGAAACCAGTGTTTTGAAGGGACCTGTGAGACATAGCCTCAGCCCCAATACATCACTTAGCCTTGGTTGATTACAGATTTGGATCTAACCCAAACTGGTGCATTTAAGTGGTCTTCCATGAAGGACAGGAACATGTTGGGTGGAGAGAGCCAAGGTTCGGATGTCTTATTTCTTTGATTCTTCCTGCCTCTCTTTTTCTAATTTAGCACTGGAATTTCCCCTCCGTGCAAAGTGCGTGCAGTCCTTACAGATGGCATATGTGACTTTGCCTAATTAGGATTTCAACAAGAGTTGCAGATATCCAGATATAATTTCACAGCAAGCCTGATTTGATTTGATCATGGTATCAACAACCGTAACTAACACAAAAACACTGTGAATAACAAGAAGCTTGACATTTATGGAGCTTTTGAAAATGAGCCTCTGCCCAGTCGGCCCTGCTGGGGCCAAACATATAGATTAAGCTCAGATGGAGCCATCCATGTGCGGGGAAGCAAGGCATGTTGGGAGGAAGAAGCAAATAGGGTTCTGTTGCAAAGCAAAACTGCAGGACTTTGCACGCCAAGGAAGTACTTCTCAATAGTAGCCGACTGTTGGAATCACCTTGGGAAGTTTTTAAATACAGATGCCCAGGCCCTGGATACCAGGGCATCTGATTCCGTAGCCCTGGGCGGTGCCTGAGAACATGCATTCATTCCTAACAAGTACTTAGGTGATGCTGTTGCTGCTGCTATTCCGGAGACCACACTTTGAGAGCACTGCTCTAAGCAATTAGGACATTGGTGCCAGGTGAGTTTGAGACTAAACCCCTTTTCTCCGGAGGCCTAAAGTCTTTCTTCCCACCTTACCTGCAAGAACTTTGAAGAGGGATCACATGAGTATTATTTTCCTTGACTAGCCCTAGATCCAGAACCAATTTTATAAAGTCACAAATGATTTGATCTTCAATCCTTCATTGCTCATGAGGGGACATAATGAGATAGTTATAATTATTTTCCTACATAAACTCCATTGCATAAGTTTATCTTACAATGCTTATGTGGGAAAATACAAATGTAGCTCCGGTGTTTGGCTGGCTGCCACTTGGTGATGGATAATTCTATCCTTTCAAACTTCACCTGAAGCCTGGTTTAAAGGATGGGGCTGGTGGACTGTTGACTTAGTGTCATAGCTGCCACAGTGCGCATTGCTTAACATAGCAGTGTGAGTTAGGCTGGGACCAGGCTAGATCTGCCCCCGAGTGGGCACAGGCACCAGAGGCAATGTCAAGAAGAAATGTCAGTAAGAGGTGGCCTTTCTAATAATGGTCAGCATCAGGGAGGGCCATTCCAGAGGTCCTGGCCACCCCATTCTATGGGATGGAGCAAGACGATGGGGAATCTAGGAGGAGGTCACGTTTGGAGACCTAGGCAGATGGCATCAAGGAAGGTACGAAGTCCTCTCATTGGGCTGAGACATCTGTTGGAACTCTGAGAAGACCGACGAGACTAAGATTGAGCTTCTGTCCTTTGGGATCGAAGTCTGAGGCAAGAATTGAGGCATAAGAATGAGGCTGGGTTCTACGAATGAGAAACTGGGTTTTAGAAAGAAGGCAGAGGCCCAGATACTCAAATTAGGTTCAAAATCAGGGGCAGAGTACCCAGAAAGTGGGGAAATATAATGGAAGAGTTCCCTAAGTGCTTCGTGCATGAAATAGGCTCATTTTAAAAGAACAGGCAAGGTGGAGCCTGAAGACCGAGAACAGCTGGCCTTCGCTCTGGAGAGAAGTGTATTACAGAGGTTTGATATCAGCAAGTTCTCACGCATCAAGGGTAGACCTTTCACAATAGAACCTGATACGCATTTCTTTAACTTAAGCACCAGTCAGTTGAGCTGCACTGAAATGTTTGCATGCAACATCATGTAACTGCCCATAGGTTCTTCAGTGGCTTATGCTAGAATATGCTTGCACGGGGGCCAGTATACATTTCTGATCTCGTGGCCTATGGTGAGGAAGATGTACCCTCACAGAGGGAGTGGACTAATGTCCACTCTTTCACGTAGAGATGGATCTTCACGTAGAGATGGTTTGGCAGGTTAGAACAGCTGTTCTATTTTATTCACATAAAAAGATTTTCCCAAATTTCCTTCTCTGGAAACAGCCTTTGCTCTTCAGGTTAGAGGGTGGTCCTGTGAGCAAAGCATGACTAATTATAATTAACTGTGATTAATCTAATGGGTGGGAAGGTAATCACTGCAGAACAATTAGAGTCCTCCTCTGTGACTGATATATGAACATGAAGAGGAAGGTTCTCTCCCTTCCCGCTGGATTTGTGAAGTTGAGTTTGCTGGCAGCCATGTTTCCATCATGAAGAAATGGCCTGCCAGGAGCAAAAAGACCAAGTCAACATGTAAGGCGATGCAGAAATGAACAAGGATAAGAAAAAGACACACAGACCCAGTGGTTTTGAGTGATATTCCCAACACTGAAGGCTAATAAATTCCCCTTCTATTTGATTGAGCTTGATGAATAACTGAGATCCCCACATTGAGACAGTTGTCTGGATTGGGAAGCCCAGATGACAGAGAGGGAGCCTAGAAGACTAAAAATGAAGACTAGAGAAGAATGCCCATGAACTCTCCTGGGAAGGGTGAACCAGTGAGAAGGCGCCCCCTTGTGGGATGCGTGATCCCACTATGCTGAATTGGAAACCCGGAGAACAGAATTCTGGTCCTGCAGAGCAGTGGCAGTTTATGTGACCTTCAGTTTCTTTATCTATAAAATGTGGAGCTGAAAAGCTAGATGTTTATCAATGTCCATTCCAGGTCTAGTTAATAGAGCTGTTTACTTTCCTTCTCCTTAAGGAATAGAGGGTGGATTTGCTCTCCCTTACCTTATGGGCTGAAATCTGGGCTCTAGCCCTTCATTTCCTTGTCTCTGCCTCTAACATCTGGCCTCTCAAGTTCATTTTTACTCTCCCACAGCCACTACCTTCTAAACAGACCAACCCACGACTCAGCTCCACTCACAAAGCTGTGGTGGCACTCCATCAGTTTCAGAGAGCAGCCTCTGTGTCTTATCCTGGCATCAGAGGCTCTCTAATTCCAGACTCATGCACCCTCTTCCAAGCTTCATGGATTACAAAGCTGCTGAGACCTTAGTTATTTAATCTAACTCTTTTACTCTGATGGAGCTGCCTGCTTCAGAAGACTTGCCTTCCCCTAAAGAGCCAAGTCCACTCATCCCTGAGCTTTTTCATCCATCATCCCTTGCCTGGCACACCCTCTTTTCATTTCCAGCTCTTGGAAGTACTACGGATTCCCAAGGCTGTTAAGATGTTAAGAGCAACCCTCTACATCCTAGTTACCCTCAGCCAGGATGAGCTGCTCTCCTTGTAATGCGCCTAGGGCTCTATGCCACATCAGGCATCTTTATTTCATTTTTCTCTGGGTTATAGGTTTGTCCTTTTTTCTTTAG
>NW_011888827.1:7708078-7710483 GCF_000151845.1 Pteropus vampyrus
CACCAGTCAGTTGAGCTGCACTGAAATGTTTGCATGCAACATCATGTAACTGCCCATAGGTTCTTCAGTGGCTTATGCTAGAATATGCTTGCACGGGGGCCAGTATACATTTCTGATCTCGTGGCCTATGGTGAGGAAGATGTACCCTCACAGAGGGAGTGGACTAATGTCCACTCTTTCACGTAGAGATGGATCTTCACGTAGAGATGGTTTGGCAGGTTAGAACAGCTGTTCTATTTTATTCACATAAAAAGATTTTCCCAAATTTCCTTCTCTGGAAACAGCCTTTGCTCTTCAGGTTAGAGGGTGGTCCTGTGAGCAAAGCATGACTAATTATAATTAACTGTGATTAATCTAATGGGTGGGAAGGTAATCACTGCAGAACAATTAGAGTCCTCCTCTGTGACTGATATATGAACATGAAGAGGAAGGTTCTCTCCCTTCCCGCTGGATTTGTGAAGTTGAGTTTGCTGGCAGCCATGTTTCCATCATGAAGAAATGGCCTGCCAGGAGCAAAAAGACCAAGTCAACATGTAAGGCGATGCAGAAATGAACAAGGATAAGAAAAAGACACACAGACCCAGTGGTTTTGAGTGATATTCCCAACACTGAAGGCTAATAAATTCCCCTTCTATTTGATTGAGCTTGATGAATAACTGAGATCCCCACATTGAGACAGTTGTCTGGATTGGGAAGCCCAGATGACAGAGAGGGAGCCTAGAAGACTAAAAATGAAGACTAGAGAAGAATGCCCATGAACTCTCCTGGGAAGGGTGAACCAGTGAGAAGGCGCCCCCTTGTGGGATGCGTGATCCCACTATGCTGAATTGGAAACCCGGAGAACAGAATTCTGGTCCTGCAGAGCAGTGGCAGTTTATGTGACCTTCAGTTTCTTTATCTATAAAATGTGGAGCTGAAAAGCTAGATGTTTATCAATGTCCATTCCAGGTCTAGTTAATAGAGCTGTTTACTTTCCTTCTCCTTAAGGAATAGAGGGTGGATTTGCTCTCCCTTACCTTATGGGCTGAAATCTGGGCTCTAGCCCTTCATTTCCTTGTCTCTGCCTCTAACATCTGGCCTCTCAAGTTCATTTTTACTCTCCCACAGCCACTACCTTCTAAACAGACCAACCCACGACTCAGCTCCACTCACAAAGCTGTGGTGGCACTCCATCAGTTTCAGAGAGCAGCCTCTGTGTCTTATCCTGGCATCAGAGGCTCTCTAATTCCAGACTCATGCACCCTCTTCCAAGCTTCATGGATTACAAAGCTGCTGAGACCTTAGTTATTTAATCTAACTCTTTTACTCTGATGGAGCTGCCTGCTTCAGAAGACTTGCCTTCCCCTAAAGAGCCAAGTCCACTCATCCCTGAGCTTTTTCATCCATCATCCCTTGCCTGGCACACCCTCTTTTCATTTCCAGCTCTTGGAAGTACTACGGATTCCCAAGGCTGTTAAGATGTTAAGAGCAACCCTCTACATCCTAGTTACCCTCAGCCAGGATGAGCTGCTCTCCTTGTAATGCGCCTAGGGCTCTATGCCACATCAGGCATCTTTATTTCATTTTTCTCTGGGTTATAGGTTTGTCCTTTTTTCTTTAGCACAGGGATCTCCCTTGAAGGCAGAGGTTTATGCCAGCCATCTTTGAAATCTGTGTGTCTAGCACAGTGCACTCACTCAGGAAACAATTGCTGGGTAGAATCTACAAGGTTCAGTGAGGCTGTCATAAAGCACCCCAGACCTGAGGCTGAATGCATCGCCCCCAGGAGTCCTCTTAGAAGCATGGCATAGCTGGGATGAATGCTCCTAAGAATGCTAATATTTTTGGCTCATTCAGCCTCATGCAGGTGAATATTTTTGAAATCCATCAAACCTTGGAAAGTACAGTATGTTGAAATTAGGTGATTTAATTAGCCTTTATAGGCTAATATATCCTGGTGATACATTGTTATCTTTTGGGGAGGTGGCTGGATGAGGGCATGGAGGGAGGTGAGGGATGATTTGTGCTGGAAACCTGGATGCTCGGAAGGTCGGTTATGTCCTTTAGATGAGAAAACAGAGACAATGTTCGACTCGTTTCCATGTTGTGTCTTTTCCCCCATCTGAGCCAAGACCATGCTGGAAGCAGTTACATTTGCCTTAAAATTAAGCCACAAGGTTGCTGAAACCAGAGGCTTGATTTCCTTGAAATGCGTTTGGAGAAAGACTCCTTGTTTTCTGGGCTTGCCGGGTGGCGAGGGTGGCAGGCACAGTGTCTCGGCCACCAGAGCTGTACTGAGGGATTCCTGTTCCCTATCTGGGACCACCCACATTCTCAGTTATTCTAGACCCCTGCATTTTGAGGTTGGCATTTCGAAGATGCCCATCACTGCCAAAGGGACCATCGGTAATATAGACATTTTCCCC
>NW_011888827.1:7711957-7756088 GCF_000151845.1 Pteropus vampyrus
TGGGCCTTTTAAATATGAAATTCAAACCTCTGATTCTAGAACATGTCTTTTATTAATTTGGGGGTAATTTCCTTTCTTCCTGTCTTCCTGTTTTCTCTTTCTGGAGCTCCTATTAGTTCTTTCCCTGGACCTATATGCTAATTTTCTTAACTTTTTTCTTTTTAAACTTTCTTATTTCCTACCCTTTTAAGCTTCACTTTATGGAAGATTTTATTAACTTTATTTTCCAAACCTATATTGAATTTTTCATTTCTGCTATCATATTTTTCAATTTTCAATATTTTTTTATATCTGCATGATCCTTAAACAAAAAATCATCATTTTCTTGTTTCATGGTTGCGCTGTCTTTTTTAAAAAAAATCATTTTGAGAATATTAATTATAGCTTTCTTTGGATTTTTTTCCCCTTCCCTAAATGCTACTTTCTTGGAGATATTTTCTATTATTTTGATTTCTGTCTTTCAAAGTAGACACTTTTCTCAGATGTTTGAGGATCCTTGGCTTTCTGCTTATTTACTTTTTTAATTGAAACAGGTAAGAGTGACTGAAAGCTGCATTGGTAGGGCTTACCAATGGTAGCCTCCACTTTGGGGGACGGTGGAAGCCTGTTTCAATGGGGAACTTCCAACTGTTTCAATATTCATAGGTTAATTTTCCTGGGCTTTTGAATTTCCCAGAGAAAAATATTCAATTTTCTGCCTGGAGGGTATAAACCTGACTGAGCATTTATAGAGTGAATTGGGAAAGGGGGCAGCTAAGACATTCATCACGTGCTATGTAGACCTTTGCCTAGGGCCCCCGTTTCCCGCATTGTACTCTTAGTCACAGAGGCGTCCTTGAGTTCCTGAGTTCAGAGTCCTTTCGGTTCTAATCACCTAACTCTTCAGTTTTCTGCTGGAGTGGAATAGGGTAGGGGTGTGTGTTTGCCAGTGTGGACGAGGGTGGGGTAGAGATTCATGAATCTAATTATTCCTTACACCGTTAGCCTATCCAGCCTCATTTACATCTTCATATTCAGAGATACTTTGTGCTTCCAATTGCTGATCCTTCTAGATTGTTTACAGAATAACCAGGCTTCATTTTGGCCACCTCTCACCTCAAGCTTAGCTTTTAGGTGTTTTTTTGTTTGTTTGTTTTCTGTTTATAATTTTATTACTGTAATTCCTTTTTCTTTATTTTTTCCCTATATTTTGTTGCTACCCTCTTCTCTCCCTTCTCTTTGTCTCCTGGAACTATTTTTTAAATTTGTTGACTAAAATTTCTGAGGATTTTTTTAATGAAGCACAGGTAAATGAGTGTTTGGTCTGCCATGTTTAACAGAAGGACCTCCCCTCCCCCTTCATTTTATAACTGAGAAAGCCCCAGAGAGAGTAAAATTCTGCCTAAGGTCATATATACATTGAGAGGAAAAGTTCTCATTGCGAATCTTTCAGATTAATTCAGGCTTATTTTAATTTACCTCCTATGTTTCTGCAATGTTTTTCCTGGGTCATATTGAAATGATGTGAGTCCTATTTTAAAGGCATTAAAGAAAGCATCACCAAAAACACATTTCACCCATTTAACAAGCTTTTATTGAGCCCTGTGATGGGCCAATAAAATGTCACCACGTCCAACATATGGACATGTACAACCATGAGCCAAAAAGACACTATTCTTTCCCTTGTAGACATTACTGGCTAGTGGAGAAGAGAGAGATGCCCGTCAAATAGTCACACTCAGTGGAATTTCATCTTCCAGCTCTGTGACCACATACATGTTACTGAACCTCTCCGAGCTCAAGTTCACCATCAGTAACGTGTATGTGGTCAGAGAGATGGAAGGTGAAATTCCACTGAGTGTGACTATTTGATGGACATCTTTCTTCCCCACTAGCCAGTAACAGCTATAAACGTCTTAACAATGAGTGAACCACTGTAAATTCTTGACTAGGTTTAGCTATTTTGTTTTCATTATTACTAACTATGAAGGAAAAATGAACAGCATTATGAAGGATTCTAAGGGGTGTCGGTTTGTGTGCATGTGTGTGCATGTGTGTGTATGTACATACATGTATGTGGTGAGACTGTTCTAGTCTAGGAATCATCTATTATGTGTGGGACTCTCCTAGTTACTGAAGGCACTTGGTCAAATGTTTACAAAAACACTTCAGTATAAAATTTTCCCACAGAGAGTAAGTGTCTTTGATTTATTGGTTGTGTAAATTGATTTATCATGGAACAAATTTGTTTCCATCTGTATTTGGAAGTTGAACGAGTGCTTCCAAATAACCATGAGAAATTCTGGAATGTCAAAAGTGATGCAGACCCATAAAATGAAATTCTATAGGTTAGGGCAACATGGCGATTCGAAAAAAATATTGAGACCAAAGAAAGAGGAAAATGGAAGATGTGGAGATATTGTGTGCAGTGTTTTCCATTAGTCAAACTTCTGAGTAGAGTCTTAGAAACCGTTTGGGGCTAAGAGGAAAGAGGGAGTGTCTGTTCAGTGGAGGAAAGGAGTTATCTGATTTCTGAGTCCACTGCAATGAAGACAACTCGAGACTCTTGAGTAAGATCAAGAGAGAATAGGCCAACCAGGGACAGGAATAAAGAAAACAGAGAAAAAGATCATAGTCAGATAGAGTCTTGGGGGATAAAGACTTTTTGGGAAGAGTGGGGTTGAAGGCATCATGAACAGGGAGGGGAGGGGTTGAGGAGAAGCAAAGAATGCACATCTGACTCCTGTTTTGTCTGCAAGACATGGAGACATGAAAAATTTTAAATTTGTACAAATGTTTCTGGCTTGTTAGGGAAAGAATTAGGAATGTGTAAACATGGAAATGTCTTTTAAATATAAAATGTAAACAAATAACCCTGGGAGATAGGTGTCCTAACTTTGCATTTCTCTAGAAGAAGAAATATGTGAAACAATAAAAGATCAGAAGGAACTTGCTAGAAGAGAACTAAGAATTCCTGACCTCCGTCCCCCAATCATCTTCTTGGTGGGGCTGGAAAGCGGCTGGGTGATTATTTTATACGAATTTTAACCGTGACTATCATGGCTGCTTTCCTCACACCTCTTCCTGGGCCAGACTTTTCCTGTTGCATAAACTTCACCAAGGCTTTAATTTATCAGAGTAAACTGAAGATTTTTTGGCAAATGTAAGTGGTAGAACTTAAAAAGAAAAGCAGGGAAAGATTCATACAAAATTCAGGATCCTGGTTCCTTCTGGGGAAGGAGAGAAGGAGGAAGGGAGAGAGAGAGAGGTGAGAGGGGAGGGAGGAGGGAGGAGAGAGATAAGGGGTGGGAGGAAGGAGGTTGAGAGAGAGAGAGAGAGGGAGGAAGGAGGTTGAGAGAGAGAGAGAGAGAGAGAGAGAGAGAGAGAGAGAGAGAGAGAGAGAGAAGTATGCTTTCGACTAGGAGCAGATACATTGGTCTGTATAGAGATATTGCCCCTTCACCCCCACCCCCACCCCACCCCCTCAAACGTTTACTTCTGGAGGAGCTATTTTCTACTTGTGGAAAGTGACTTGAGCTCCTTCAGAACTTCTGTGGATTGATTCCTAATGTGCTTTCCCAAGAGAGGCATTTTTTGTTTCTTTGTTTTGCCAATCTAGCCTCATGTACTATCAAAGCCCAGATCTGAACTCTTGGGCCTCCAGCTCTAGATCTTGTTGGTGATGCTCCAGTGCTTGGGGTGTGTCTGGGGTGAACTTGTGAAGTCTCAGAAATAAGGATGCCCATAAACGAGACCATAGGCTTTGGAGTCAGAGGGTTAGGGTCTCAAATTCCAGCCGACCTACATCCTGAGTTGTCATTGAACAGTTAATCTGTCAGATCCTGATTTAACTCATTGATGCAATGGGCACAATAATACCTAGCCTGGGGGGATGTTCTGAGAATTAGAGGTAGGTGGTATTATGTTGTCACTATGGGTAAGAGTCATAACTAGTTCTGATATCCGGCCTTGCTTGAGAAGCAGTATCTATCATGAAATAACCAATTTCTGATAGGATTCAACGTGATTTAGTGTACGGAGCTGCCCTCATGAGAAGCAGTTCAATTATAGATCACCATTTGCAATTCGGGTCATCTGCCCATGTGACCTTTATTTAGATTATTTCTCTTTCCATAGCAACTCAATATCCCGACTTTTATTTCTTCGTGAATAGTCCTTTTACTGCATCTCCATTTCAGCTGTGAAACTCAGAATGAATTTCATATAAGTAGAGCCTGTGTTTTAAGTCAGATTGTCCCACATCCTCAAAATCTGTGAAAAATCAGTCCAGTAATTTTTCATTTGATGCCAGAACAAAGACAGGTAGAAATGTAATTTTATTCCTCCAGATGAGCGAGATTGTTAACAATGACAATCCACATCCATCTGTGTCATTCACAGGATCTGGAGTGTCCCTTAATGTCAGAGAATCCTATTTTACAGTTAGGTTCCCAGTGCCCAGCATGGTGATATCCTGACTTGAATTATTTAGTTATTTATTCAGCAAGGCATATTCAGGGCTATTCAATGCTAGGTATGTACAGGATGCTGGGATTTGGCCCTGAACAAGACAGATGTGAAGTTATCATCTAGGGGAGATAGACATTAAATAATTGCACAAACGATCAATTACTGTTGATATACAGTGATGGAAAAAGATGGCATGACATGAAAACATAAACAAGACCTGACAGTGCCAGGGTATTTCTGGTCTAGGAGATTTGGAGGCTGGAAGAGTTGCCAGGTGGGCCTGACCACAGTGTGTCCCCTGCTCTGAATTGGATTTATGGGGTCCCTTGTTACCCGCCTGGTCACGATACCCTGAAGACCAGCATTTCAGCTCATGTCCACATCCTGGATGATGCTGAGGTTCCTCTCCTCTCTTGTAACATGTTTTAGGTGCCTACTCTGTGCCTTATGCTTTTATACGAGTTGCATCATTTAGTCCTCACAATAATCCAGTGTGTTTGGTGTAAGCCACACTTCTACCCGAAGGTTCAGAAAAATTACAGTGTTTCCTACAGGCAGTAATTGGCTGAGCCCAGGAAATATCTTGTCTTCTGAGTGCAAGCAGTCTTTTGTCTACAGTGGTTTTCTTTTCTTTTAAAAAATTTTGGGTAACAGAGCCATTTTTTCAAGCAAAGCTTAATATACAAAGCTTTCTGCAGAGGGCTGCCCTGGTTGATTTGCTGATAGAGGATCACATCGCCACTTGCTAGTCTCCTTTTTGTCCCCCAGGCAGCCTTGAAATTGCCTTGGAAGAACCTAAGAATTGTGCAAAGCTTGGTTCGAAAACCATTACTCTGCACCATATTGTACTTGTCAGCTCACAAAACTCTGCAGCTTAGTTACTATTGGATGAGCGCAATTAAATGCCAGCAGTCATTAGAGCTCTGTGATCATAAGGGAGACCTCTCTAAACCCAGTGAATGAGCAATCCCTGCTAACTATTCATGAGCATTAATATTAGCCAAGTCTTTCTAACCTTGGGCTCATATGGATTTTCACCTGTGATGCTTTTATGTAAACAAGGTGACTGAAATGGTCAGAGAGAAGGGCTTTGCCTCCAGCAGGTGCACAGTAAGTATTTAGTGATTGACTTTCCTAGGTTATGCCCCAGAGGAGGAAATATTTGAGTACCTACAATGCAGACCATGCTCCTCCCTCTGGGACTAGCAAAGACATAGACTATCTTGGTTATAGCCTTAAAGCTTTCACAATCCAATTGCAGACAGAACATGTGTGCTGAAACAATTAGACAACCCTATAAGCTGGCAAGTCATCAAGTGTTAAATCATGTATTGCAGCTACTGGTGCTATGAGAGGTCAGAGAAGAAAGAGATTAAGGCGAGGGAAATGGAGTCAAGGAGGTTAACTGTAGAGCTAAGTGGTCCTCTTGCTGGGTCTTGATAAACTGGTAGGAGTTAGAGAGTCAGAGAGAAAGGAGAGGGCGTTCAGAACAGTGGCAGGCGGCAGAGGACGTGGAGGCAGGAATCGATAGGGCTGCGCAGGGGAGAAAGAAGGGAGGGATTTGAGGGACCGGAAAACATGCTGGGAGTGCAGGAATGAGAAACGACACCCTTTAACGCAAGAACTCAAAAGAACAAACAGAATCGGAGCTCTAGTGACTTGGCCCTTGCTCCCGCGAGTATTCATAGTGGATGGGGTGGAACCAGGGTACATAACAAGGCGCTGTTCTCGATTGTATGGATGATAGGGAGTCATTGTAGGCTCTTGTAAGAAGGTGTCATATTTTGGAAAGATTGCTCTTTCAGCATGCTCTTGAAGGATTAAAGGGATGCTGCTTCTCTCTTGCACACATCCTGAACTCGAGACTTTTGCAAACTCCCAATGATGACCCAACTTGGAGTTGGTTTTGTAAGTCTTGCTAATTACTTCTAGTTAGTTTCGTTCCCAAATAAACTGTAAATGTTAATCAATTCAAATGCTCTTACAGACAATAATTTGGTCAGACACAGTTAATGAAGCGCTAACAACAAAACATGAAGAGCCTCACTTAGGTAAACTGTTAGATAATGTGATGTCCCTCTGACAATATTTCTACATTGACAGTTTTGCAAATACAGAAAGTGAGTTCAATAGATCAGACTGTTATACCACACAAGTACCAAGCCTGACCTCTGTAACAATGATGTCATTTGTGTATCGATTTCTGTGACTCAAGAACTAAAGTATTGCCCCCCTCTTTAAATTTATTTGATGACCTGCATGCCAGGTCTCTATAATTCAGCAGGAAGATAAGACTTGGTCCCTCAGATGAAAGTACAAAGAGTGATTGGCAACTAGACAGTGACTTGGTTCCTCAGAGCTAGCCAATCACTGTGTTAAATGATGATAATGATGATTTGATGATATATCACCTAAAGGTGGGCATGTTATATAATTCTGGCCAATGAGACATGAGCTGAAGGTTCTTGCTGATTTCTCAGTATAGACCGTGATCTTTCAAGCAACTCCCTTACTCCTGTTCCTGTCTTGAATGAGAATGCAGTGAGTTGAGCCGTAACAGCCATCTTGCAACCACATGGGCAAAAGCCAAAGATAGTGGAGCAAGAATATAAAGATAACTTGAGTCTTTGCTAATTCCTGAGCAGCTGCGTGGGTCTTCATCTGCTTTCACACTAACTACTTAGTATGTGAAAAAAACAAATCTTTTACTATTTAATCTCCTTCTATTCCTTGTAGCTTAGTGCCGTCCTAACCAATAAAATCATTATACCTTTTTAGCCCTTGACGTACATCAGAGTTTTTCAACTGTGATACTTATTGACATTTTGGTGCTGAATAATTCTTTGTGGTTGCAGCTATTCTGTGCATGGCAAGATGCTTAGTAGCATCCCTGGCCTCTCCCCTGACCAGTTTTGACAACCAAAAATGTCTCCCGACATTGTCAAATGTCTCCTGAGAGGCAAAGTAGCCAAGTTGAGAAGTGTTGTCATACATCATCTTATTTGACCTTCTCAATGTTTTTGGAGGTATGTAAAATTGTTTAATTGATTTAAAAGATGAGGAAACTGGACTGTAAGACGCCAAGTGACCTGCCAAGAGTTACAACATTAGGAAGTGGTCTGGAACCCAGGACTTTTGGCTCCAGGGTCAGGGAATTTCCATTGCAGTGCTTGAGTTATTGTTTTGGTTGAGGCCACTGATCTAATTAGTTAAATGGACTTTAGATGCTGCCTGATTGTTGTGTAGAAGTATTGCAGCTGGATAAGGCAGAGTTTCACAAGCAGAAGACAGTACGTACAATCCCTCCTCACCCACTTTGTTCCCTTGCACAGAAATGTATTACTTGTTGTTTCAAAAGGCAATCCACAGGAAAGGGCTTCCTAAGGGTGCTGACATCATTGCCTTGGCTGCAGTTGGATTGCCTTCTCTTATTTTCCAAAAAATACTGGTATAAGCAAGCAGATTCCAAAATTTTCCCTAGTATTTTCTATGCTACAATGATACCTTGTCCTCAGTCAATTTTGAGGAAGTAAGAAAAAAAGTTGAAAATATTCCATTTGATTTGTTTTTTCCTACCCTCTCCTTTATTTACTATGAAAGTAATCTGTAGCAAATACCAGCCACATACACACTCAGGTCTCTTTGAGTCAAATGCCTCATCTGGCTTCTCTACTGTTTCTAGATTTCTCAGCTGGGGTTGTCCACTGGGGTGTGACCTAAGTCATGGTTCCAATTCTGGGTCTGCAAGCAAAAGAACACAGACTCTCTTAGTCCATTAATAACTGCTAAGACATCTGTTCTTCAGTGGAAATATGGAGCAGGAAGTGCCTGTTGAGGAAAGAGATCTTCAAGGGAGCAGTGCTTCATCGACCCACTGCAGCCCTGACCTTTGGCTCCTCCTCTCTCTCTTTTTTTAATGCTTTCAGTCTAAAAGCTGTTTTATTTTTAAGTACATCTCTGGTGTCTTCAGAGAATTCCTGCGAAGCCTGCTAGACTTGCTAATAGCTACCAAGGCTGAATTATGTTACCTTACTTACTACTGGCCTCTGTTAACATTGCCTGAGCTTATTTTGAGAAGTTATTGGGTTGTTTCTGAATAAATCGTGAAATGTCCTTCTTGAAAAGTTGGCTGCCAAGCTATCTTGACACTAAAGTAGACAGATGAGCACTCCCGATAAGAACATTATAAGGAAAGTAAAAATTTATTGGTGGCTTTCTTCCATTTTTCTTATTTTTTAATAGATTTTTATTTTACTATTGTATGCTCTCTTAAATTCATTTTCTTTTTTCAATAAGGGCATAATTAAATAAATAGCAAATTTATGAGCCCAGTCTTGTGAGACATGAACTTCTCGCATAGATAGGGAATTAAAAAATGATTTAAAGACACAGTTATGGATCTAGTTTAACCTCTTAGCAGGCAGGTAAACAGAGAAGATGAAAAAAATGCAAAATGATTTATCAATATGAATATGCTTTGTAATTGGAAGACCATCCATTCATGGAATTTTGGTGTTTATATACCAATTGAATCCATTCATTTATTAAGTGAACAGATATTTATTTCATGTCTACTGTGCAGCAGACATGATATTAGACAAGGTATTTCAGGTTAAATTAAAAAATCATTTTTCATAAAAAAACGCAGTTTGATAGAGTCATAAAAAATAACTAATTATCTAGCAATATAATGTGAAAGTGTATAGAGTGCTACAGAACAGTAATTAAAAAGTGATCTGAAAATGACAACAAAATTTGTATAGAACTTTCCATTTTATAGTCCCTTTATTGTGAGGAACTTCGATTTCCTTTTTTTAATTTTAATGTTTCAATTATGGTTGACATTTAATATTATTTTATATTAGTTTCAGTTGTGTAGCATAGTAGTTAGATGTTTACATAATTTACAAAGTTGTCCCCCTGATAAATCTAGTACCCACATGGCACCATACATAGTTATTACAATATTATTGATTATATTTTCTATTCTGTAATTTACATCCCCATGACTATTATGCAACTACCAATTTGTAATTCATAATTCCTTCATCTTTTTCACCTAGTCCCCCGAATCCTCTCCTATCTGGCAACAGTCGGTTTGTTCCTTTTTTGAGTCTGTGTCTATTTTGTTTATTTTGTTCTTTAGATTCCACATATGAGTTAAAGATTATGGTATTTGTCTTTCTCTATCTGACTTATTTCACTTAGCATAATACCCTCTAGGTGCATCCATGTTGTCAAAAAATGGTAAGATTTCATTTTTTTTTTATGACCGAGTAATATTCCATTGCATATATGTACCACAACTTCTTTATCCATTTGTCTATCGATGGACACTTAGGTTGCTCCTGTCTCTTGGCTATTGTAAATAGTGCTGCAATGAACATAGAAATGCGTATATCTTTTTGAATTAGTGTTTTGGATTTCTTTGGATAAGTACCAGATAAGTTATATAGGGATTATTTTTCTTGTTTTGCATGTGAAGAAGTAGGCAGAGATTGAAATTATGTGGAATAATAACCCACACACATGGGTTTAAATACTGGTGCTGCTGCCTATGAGTGGGCTAACCTGAAGATAGTTTCCTTAATCTGATGAGCCTCAGTTTCCTGCTCTATAAACTAGACAGCATCATCGCCTCGGTAAGTTGTTGTAAAAACTAGACCTTGTGTATATAGAACACTAAGCTCAGTGTCTGAGGCATAGCAGATGCTCAGTGGGTATTTGACCTGAGTTGGAGTTGAGTTATGAAGCCAAAGCAGAGAACTGGGGGATCCAGGAAAGCTGAGACCAAGAATTAACTGAGGGAGCAAATGGAAGGTCATCTGGGGGAATTCCAAAATGGAAAGTAAATATCTAGGGCAGTCTTAAGGGGGTACCCACATTGCCTAATATAGGAATGTTAATTTTATTTATAGAAACTAAAATAAGACAAATATTATGAGTCTTAGACTATGTTAAACTGGCTGAGAAGCAGCTTGTTTCCAGAAGAGAATCTTTTTTTTTTTTTTTTTTGTGGAGAGAGCCATTAGTTAGTTGGCTGGGAAACTGTGTGGTACAAAGTGCTCCAAGAGGGGAGGGACCAGCCTTCTTCTCCATGGTATCTTCACTACTGAGAACAGAGCTGTGCGTATCTCATTGCTCAATAAATATTTGGCGAACCAGTGAATAAATGAACTTAGAGATGAGAGAGTGAGGTGAGCTTTAATCAATGGAGAAGACTTCTTATAAAAGGTGGCACTTGAAAAAGGCCTAGAAGAATGAGTAGACTTTGTAGGGAAAGGGGAAGTGACCCTTTTGGAAGCATGGACAGCTTTAGAATGTGTGTGTGTGTGTGTGTGTGTGTGTGTGTGTGTGTGTGTGTGTGTGTGTGTGTGTGTGTGTGTTTATGTATACATAAGGCCTAGGAAAGAGCTGATTGTTTATTTGGGTAATCATATGGACTACTATGAATTACGACATGATGTACTCAGCAATGGCATTTGTACCTCTTAGGAAAATGGTGGAGATGACTAGATTAGCTCTGCAATTCATTGACTGGCCATAACAGTCATGTTTTACATTTGAAATTTTCCAGGTTCCTGGGTGCAATATATTTCTTTAAAGTGCGCTATTTCAAATTACTTCATCCTTCCTGGGGAAGGATAGTGGATATAAGTGGGAGAAAAATATGGCAAAATAAAGGACAAGCTTTGATGCATACAACTCCTTCTACAAATGTGTCCGAGTCATAACTGAGCAGTCATGACACTCTCCATTAATCTAATGAAATTAATTTTTTTCATACACCGCTTTCGGTGTGCTAAGTGCTTTACAGTGAGAGGCAAAATGAGATGAGATGTTTTATGCAACCATCGAGCAGCAAGTTTCCTATCATTAGCAAGACAGAAAAACATATTCAAAATGGCACGAATAGAAGAGAACTCCAAACAGCAACCAGAGAAGAAAGGGCAGAAGCAATATGTGGCTCTCAAAATTCTTTATCCTAAACTGTAATAGCTCAATATAGAGGCGAGATTCAATATATTGTAATTATTGTAATCTAGGGTAAGAGAGCCTACGGGCTGAGCCCCTGACCTTTCTATGGCAGTTAGTTCAAGGAAAACGTCTTTGCCACTTCTAGCTGCTCATTCATGAGCTAACCTAGTACAGTAAAAAGATTATGATATTCAGAGTTGGTCAAATCTGAGTTCAAATCCAGTTCTGCCATTTGCTAGCTTTCTCCTCTGGCCACTGTATGACTCAGTTTTATGATTCACAAAATGAGTGTAAATCCTATCTCACAGGGTTCCATGACAATTAGGTTTGTAAATTGCTTTAGTATACTGGTCAGCACATAGTAGATGCTTAACAAATGCTACTTTCATCTCCGCTTTTGTTAGTAACATTAACGGCAGGACATTCTATTACATGATTGAGATCTTCCTTGCTGCAGCTGTGTGTGTGTGTGTGTGGTGGCGGGGGGAGATGGTAGAAGTGGGGAGGGTTCACTGGGTGATAAAGGGTGTCTATCCAACACCGACTGTGCCCATGTTTCATGAGGCTGGGCCCTGGCTTTGTTCCATCCTTCCGCAAGTGACTTGGACAAATTTGGACTGGTCTCAGCCAATAATAACGGTCCCATTTTCTTGATAATTATTGGTTTAAAGGAAGGCACTGTGACCCCCTTTTGGTCAATGAAATGAAAGGAGAATTTTGCTGGGAGACTTTTGGGGAAATTTATTTGCTTTTCAAAAGAGATGTGTACAGAAGAAGTTGTTCTTTTTTTTTTTTTCCCTACTGGATGTTATCATATCTACACAAGATACATGGAACTGCAGCCACTGTCATGGACCAGGAGTGAAATTAGTCCCAAGTCTCTATCCAGTAGAACCTGGGTATTGCATGGTGGTGTTACCTGCTAAATTAGCCATCTCTGTGGTGGCTGACTACCAGAAATTTATTAGAGAGTTAATTCACTCCTTTATTGTTTTAGCAATGTTCATGTGTATTTTCTATTATTCATAGCTGAAGGCATCCTAATTGATACAAGAGGCTGTCAGGTGGAGATATAGAGTTTAAACTTGAGTTTAATTTCTTTTTCTGTATAGAAGAAGACTCTTATGTTCTCACGGGTAATATTTGAAGTGGAATAAAGAAATAGGTTTCTATGTCAGCCTGTCCTAAGCCACTGTCCTGGAAACATTTTGAAGCCAGTCCTTTCCCTCTTTATTCACAGAGAAATATCTGACTGGGTCTAGTGGAATCATGAACCGTTCAGCCTAGAAGAGAGAAAGGGAAGTTACATCCTCGTTCTATATGCCGTAGTCTATATATTCTTTCTACATTCTATAAGCTTCACCTATATTTTAACCCCCACAATGAGAGTTTAAAAGGTTGTGTTATCATCGTTTAAAGATGCGGAAATTGTGGCTTAGAAAGATTACACAATTTGCCAAGTTGGTCTGCTATTAAGTGGTAGAGCCAGTATAAAAATGCCAGAAGCCAGATGCTATTTCCTAGATGAAGAGATAGATCAAATCCAAAAAAGTTAAGGGGCTTATACAAACAAGTTAATTGCCAAGACTGGTCTAGAACCCAGGTTTCTTGGTGTCTTGTCTTGAATTTCCTAACTTACTATCTCTAATCAAGGTTTTCTGATGCCAGCAATGAGTAGATTAGCAGAGATTTGCTTCGGGGCAGAGTGCAGAAGGGCAAGGGCTGAGGAATTAGAAAACTCTGCTGGGTGGGTCTGACCCCTGTAGAAAGCATTTAGGTGTGGCCCTGGTGTTTCTGCAGCCTCCTGCCTCAGTCAGTGGAAAGCTTCTAGAAGGTGGCAACTGCTTTTCTTCTTTCATTGTACGTGCGCTCTGGTGATGCTCAGCGGGCCTGGCATCTCCTAAGGGTAAGCCACAGGAAGACAGAAAGAAGCAATGATGAGCTGGTGACTACTTAACAACCAGCTCTCTGCGAGAAAACAAACAAACAAACAAACAAAAAACCTTCTGATTTTTTGCATTTGCTATTTCTTTGTAAGTATTTCTAATGTGGCTGATTTCAGGCTACCAGTACGATGTCAACCATTTTCCGAAAGTCGTAAAAATTTAACATTAGGTTCTTGGAAACCAGGATAAGGTGGCTGTAGCACATCCTGGCTCTAGCACAGCCCTGGAAAGAGGCATATGCTGGGCCACCCAGGAAGCTGTCAGCTCCCTAAGTACCCAGAAGGGAGAGTATGGGGACGACAGGTGACTTCTAGGTGAAGGGGCCAGTATCAGCCTCAACGCTTTCCCCTAACCCCTGAATTTACTTTCTCGACCTTTGAAATACAGGCAATTTCTAGCCATTTTCCCTTTTCCTACACCAGCCTTTTACAGTTTTTTCCCCCTTTTGTCTCTGATTTCAAAAAAAAAAAATTAAGAAATATCTAGATCAAAAATCTTGCTTTCTGTTTTAGCGAGAGATGTTTTTCAGGCTTGTTATTGATTTTTTTTTTTGGTTATTCCCATAATGCATCAAGTTAGAAAGAAGAGGTTGGTTTTATTTTTCCTGCAAGGAAAAACAAACACCTGATAGGCTTTTCCTAATAGTATAAACATATGCCTTCTGAAGCGCATTCAGAGTAGAATACCGTATACCGACTATACTTAAATTTAAAAAAATAATAAAAAAGAAGTGAAATGTCACACACCAGGATCATGGGCCTGCCTAATGAGGGTTCCTACTCCCAACAGTCTCTAATGTTCAAAGCTGTTCCTTTTCTCAACAAGATTTAGAATTTTATTTGTATAGCCTAGACAATAGAGCTGAGAATATTACGAACTGCAGATGTTAATTCTATTAATGAAACGGCATTTAGAAATGAGAGCATAGCCGTTTTTGCTATTACATTGTCTGGAGATGAGTTATAATGTTCTGAGGACCCTGTCTGATCAGAAGCTTATTTTAAATAATAGCAAATTTCATTTAACTAAAGAATGCAATTACTGGTTGCTATCTTCAGAGGACAGTTACAGGGCAGATAAAAAAAAAATGAACATTTTTTAAAGTAATTATATGGGTGGGAGACAAATCCTGAAGATAGAAGGAAGCAAAGAAGAAATAATGAACTTAAATAGAATGGGATTTGAAAAGTAAAGTGCAAGTTAACGTGTCATTGTTGGGTAGAAAAGCCCCAGTAGGAAGGTGATTACCTGGGCTGAACTTCTAAGGTTTAAAGGCCATGTGTTACAGATGGCTGTCTCTTCTTTCTGTCTTATCTTGAATAAATGGGAAGCATTTATTGGAAATCAGAACAGTGAAGGGTGAGAAGTTATCTCCTTATTTCACTGATGTAGGAAATCTCTGCTAATAACCATACTAGCCTAAAAGATATTGGCAAAAAAGCATCTCAGGAAGAAAGGCAAGGGCAAGCCACTTTCTAGAAAGAACAGGAAAGAAGGGGAGAGGACACGTGAGAAAGAAGACAGGTAGGAAAATATTCATCTCCAGAGCAAGGCTCCTCAGTGAGGGTAACACAGGGGTCCCAGGTGTGGGATCAGACACACCTGGATGTGAATCTTGTCCCTTCTATTCCTTAACTGTGTGACTGTGGGTAAGTTTCTTAACTTCTCTGAGCTTCAATTTCCCCATCTGAACAACGGGACGAATGTACCAGAGTTGTAAGAACAACATGAGGAAGTAATAGAACACATCGTACACATTCAATAAATGTCTTTCCCTTCTCAGGGGCTTGGCCAATCCCTGAGCCAAAATATAGTTATGATTATGTGATTTGTGGTGAACAGCCCTGTTTTGATTGTATTTCCTAACACAGTCTGATGGTATTCTATGGGCCAAGCCTGATGGCATGAGGGTGCACAAGTGGACCTCAGAGTCTGCCCCAGCCCTGCCAGCCTCCTGCTGCAGGTGAGAGGAGACCCATGGTTACCAGAAGTCCTTTCTGGGGACAGTGGTTGGGCTGTAGGGAGTAAGGATCAGGTTTGTGATGGATCCTGGCTGCCTGCTGTCCTCAATATGAGCTAATCCCAATCTGCAAACAGGCAGTAGAGGGAAGGGAAAGGTCATTTATTTTACTTTTTGATAGTTATTATTTTATTATTTTCTCTATAAATGTGGTACTGACTCATTTCAGGGAAAAAAAAAAAAAAAAGAATCAGCAAACACAAAGAAACCCAAAGAAGAAACTATGAAATACCTATAATTTCCCCACCCACGATAAGACAGTGTGGCGCTCGCCAAACTTTTTATTCTTACTGAATGAATCTGTTCCCTTAGAAGTGAGTTTCATTTCTTATTCTAAACCTATATTTGTTTCAATGTAAGCATCATGCTTGCAGTTAAATTAGTTAACATTCCCCACGCCCAGGTTTTTGAGCGGGACTGACTGGAGTGAACCCATGGCTAATCCTGTGGCTTCCTCTACCAGCAAATACCAACAGGTGCTCTAGTCTGGGATGTGTTTTCAGACCGTTTCCTCATTTTTGGCGCTTATGTACACTGCAATGCTTGCAGCTGTTTGCTCTAGATGGTTAAAATCATAGGTACTTAATAAATTTAATATTTTGCTTGTCTATTTTTGCTTTTTTTTTTGTAATGAACTTATATTGCTTTTAAAACAAGCAGTTTGCTTTTATATAAAATTTTATACAAAATATATTGAAATCAGTTTGCAAATTGTATGCTGTCTATACCAGAAATGTATTAAGGGCATTATATCAGTATATACAAATCTGTATGTTTTTAAATTCCTATATGGTTATATATGTATATGTGTAGGGTTTTATATGGCAGTATATCAAGAACATTTTTTCATATCAAATGTACTTTACCACATAATGTTATTCATTGAATACTAATCAATAGTATAGCTATAACACAGCTATACAATATATAATAACAATATATATAACAAAGCTATATAATAGTACAGCTACAACATAGCTTAATGATGCCTGTATTGTTGAGTATTTGGGTTTTTTTCTAATTTTTTGCTATTACAAAATGATGATCTGTTGAATATCATTCTATATATTCTTAATTGTTTGACATGCCGTATTTTAAAAGTCAAATGGTAAGTTTACACTAATAGAAAATGTGTTCCAAGTTTCAATGTTATAAGCAGTGGTTGGGTTCCCGGGCCAGCCCAGACAGTTCATTTAATAGGAAATTTGGCCCCACTAGGATTGTGGTATTATTACGCTGTAGTGGGTTGAATTGTGTTTCCTTCTTTCCCCTCAAAACGTTCAAGTCCTAAACCCTGGTACCTGTGAAAGGAACTTTATTTGGTAAAGGATTTCTGCCCATGTAACCAAGGTGAGATAAGTCATACTGGATTAGGGTGAGGTCTACATCACTGGTGCCTTTGTAAGAGAGAGGAGAGGGAGATTGGACACAGAGACAGAGGAAAGAAGGCCATGTGAAGACAGAGGCAGACATTCGAGTTATGTTGTCACAAGACACCATAAACTGGATGAAGCAAGAAAGGATTCTGCCCAAGAGTCTTTTGAGAAAGGGTGGTCCTGCTGACACCTCAGTTTCAAAATTCTGGCCTCCAGAATTATGGGAGAATAATTTTTTTAAAAGCCACTTTGTGGTATTTTTTACAACAGCTCTAAGAAATAATATGTATACATGATTATCTTTTGAAACGTATTTCTTGATAGAGTGAACGTTATAAAGGGTGGTTAGATTCCAGGTCTAGTGCACAAAAATATTTAAATGCATGATGTAATTGAAACATAGCACTACCCCGTTTTACATAATTTAAAGCTGTCTTTCTGTAAGAAAGCCTGGCCTATACAACTAGCAGAAGAAAACTGCCTTCCCGGCCCCCTGCAGGCAGACACGAGACAGTGCCCTTTTCTGCCATGAGGTGGCGCTTTTTGCAGGGGGTTCCACGATGGGGCATCATGCAATCACTTCAGTCAGCATTTAACAAGCACCTCTTGTGCTGGAATAAGCTGCTGAACCAGACAGAGTCCAGTCTTGCCCGAGAATTACAGTTTAGTAGAGGACTGGGGAGAGAGGAGCTTTGAGTGGGTGTTAAAAGTGAAATACGTAGAATCTGTTGGGACTGGTGAGGTAGGTGGTGAGATCTGGCATCAGAGGGCAGATGCCAGGGTTGGGGAGGTTTGCTGAGATCAGCCTTCATGGACAATACCAGCCACGTGGAGCCCCCCATGAAAGGAAGTGGGGACCAGACAGGAAGAGGAGGGTAAGGATTCCAGCATCTGTTAGATGGAAGTCTCTAGAAAGTTAAGTTGTAGTTTGAGGAATTGTATACAGATAAGAGAGAAATTCTCCTAAGAAGGAAGTCAGAATGTCTCTTTCAGATTCGTCTGAGATGCCCGCCACTTCTGTATCAGTCTTAGTGTTTGTTCCACCTCTTTCTTATTTGTTTCCGGCCAAGAAAACCGATCAGTGACTTAAATTTGATTACCATCGATTTGTAGGCTTGGTAGGATTGTGTTCTTGAATCCATTTAATTGGTCTAATCCATTCAAACACATTCACTGAGCACCAGCAAAAATGAGTCCCAAGCTAATGGCAATGGCTTGCTTTCTGGTAGGAAGATTGCTTTAATGCGATGAATCAATGTTTTAGAGTCATCAGTTAATTCCTTTTCATGTTAATTACCAGAGGAAACAATTTCATACTTAACTGAAAAGGATGAAACAAGATGTGGATTCTCATGTCAAATTACTCAGAACTGAGAAAACCTCAGAAAGCCATAGATGGGCACCGCCCAGGTGTGGTCCAATAGCAGCAACCTGAATAAGACAGATGCACGTCTGCCTGGTATCTCAGAGCGCAGGGTGTCGACGTTCCAAGGCTAACTAATGTTAGGTTACGTGGCAACGGTAAGAATGGTCACAGATGCCGTTATATGGTTTACCTGAAGCACTAGATTTTTCAAACTCGATGACCTCCAATGCCGACTTAATTATTTTTATTATAAAGTTGCATAATAACTGCCAGCATAAAACTTTGGATAAACCCTTTTATAGCTCCTAGACAGCTACAGAACCCTATATAACCTTTACATGTTAAATGATTACATTTTATTTTATTTAAATTTTATCGAGCTTACGGTTTTCTTTGTATTTAATATCTTGGGTGATGTTGGTTAGCTGAAACCAAATCATCACTCTTAAGATGAATTTCGCTCTTTCGGGTTCTCCGTGTCATCGCTACCGTGTCCCTTTGTTCTCTTCACATCATGTCACAAGAATTTTCTCATTCGTTCATCAGTCTTTGTTTTTCATTTTTTAACATTTGAATCTTATTGTGCAGCGTCTATAGGCATACCGTTACTTGTATTTTATATTGCTTCCATATTAATGAGGAGCAATGTTCAAACTTAAAACCTGCACATTTCCATGAAGGTCTATGTGAAATGTCTCATCCAAAGTTTAAATACTTTCAGGTTCTTGGAGAACTTGTAAAATTGTAGTGGTGTTTGAAATCAAACCTGTTAGAGGCTCTTACCCCTTCACAAATGCCAGTAACCTCAGTTATATACAACTTGCCTTAGAGAATTGACCGTTTCCTAGCAGAGCAGATGGTAAGGACAGGGAATGAGAGAGTCAGGGCTGGAAAGGCGGGAGTGTAGACAGGCCAGAAAGGAAGGATGCCGCATCATGTGATCTGCGTGCCCCTCCCTTCTGAGGTATGAGTCATGCCATGACTATAACCTTGACCCTGCCAGCACAACTAACTGTCCAGTGTGATGTAGCTGTAAGGGACAGAAAGGTAAATATGAGACAGCCTGGATGTAAGTTCTAGCTCTGTTGCTTGTGGCTGAGTGACCTTTGGCACAGTTTCAAAAATGCAAGTTAGGCTGCTGGGAACAGAGGTTTAAAATATAGTGGCTTATATAAGGTGGGCATTATAGTTGTCCCTCACCTGACAGTCTGGGTGGGGAGTCCAGGGTTGGTATGGTGGCTTGACGACATTGGAGAATGAGTATCTTCCATCGTCTTCCTCTGTCAACCTTGCCTTCATCGGCATGGTCAAAGATGGAACGGCCACTGTGTTCCCATTTTAGCCAAGTTGGGAGGAAAGAGGAGGAAAAGGGGCCTACTCCTTCGTTTTATTATCTGGAAGTCACACCATCACTCCTGCTCACACATTATCATCTGGAATCTACGCCCTTGATCATGAGTGCCGCAGTGTACCCAGCCATGCATCCAGCCACACAAACATTCCTAGAGAAGAAGAAAATGAAGGTATTTGGGGTGTGTACGCTTTGGGCGGGGGGATGGGATGGCAACTAGCAGTCTCTGCCCCAGCTCTCTAAATCCTGGTTTCCTCATCTTTCAAATAGGGATAATGCTAGTCCACTTCACAGGGGGGCGGGGGGGAGGGTAGTTGTGAGTATTAAATTGAAGTTTCCATGGAGAGTTCTTGACATAGCATGTGACTTTTACGAAGTGCTAAGCAAGATTTGTTGGCCACAAGCTGGGACAACATCACCCATGGCAGTGACTTCCCATCACACTGAATAATGTAAGGTACGCTGCATATTCAAATTTTGATGATGGTAACAGTGGTGATTGGCAGGGGTGCTACTCTGAAGCCACGCTATGCAGAGTGCTTTCTGGTCAACCCCAAGCCGTCACAGGCAGCATTGCAAAGTGGTCGGCCAATGGCTTCTAAAGGCAGACTGGCTGGGTTGGAAGGCTGGCTCTGCCCTTTAGGGCTGTGCCATTGGGGTGAGTTATCTCATCACTCTGCACCTCATTTGCTTCATCTCTATAATGAAGATAAACGACAGCATCTGTCTCATAGGGTTGTGATGATATTTAAATGGACTATTATTTGAGAAGTGCTTATAATAGCATGGAGCAAGAAATTGCTCTAGAGGTTAGTGTATATAAATAAATAAAATGGTTGCAGGTCTGCTTTTTCAGTCTTGAAGTGATGAGCCTTCCTCTTTACTAGGTCCATCAAGGAAGGGCTTGATTCGTTACTTGCCTTCTAGAATGGAAGTGCATTAAGGGAGGAATGTGTCTTTTTATTTTTTTTCTTCTAGAAGCCCAGGGCCTGGAAAAATAGCTGGCCCTTTGTAGGCCCTTAATGGATAACTCGATTCTAGAGGCTTCTTATTCCTAAGGGAAACAACATGTGTCAAAACTGACCTGACATCCTAGTTTTTCAGTGTCATCTAGTATTAAGGAGATAATTTGCCAACAAAAGGAACAAACCATGATCTTTGGGAAAAGTCCTAGATAGATGTCAAACCTCCAGGTATAGAGCAGTATAAAGAATATTGATATTGGAGTGCAGAGTCTGCGTTCAAGATTTGGTTCTGCCCCAAATCCTACTACCTGTAGGATTTTATGGGAGGTGGGGAGTATCGAAGCCTTGGTTTCTTCATATGTAAAATGGAAATCGTATTTACCTTATTGGGCAACATGTTCGAGAAACGTGTTTCAATTAGCTAAAAACATAGAGTGTGTCTTATGTGCCTGACAGAGTGAATGCAATATGCCCATCTCTTGTGAAGGGGCCTCGCAAAATGTGGCAAACTCCACACGGGAAGACATAGGACCCACAACATGAAGTAACTGGACACATACAAGGCTGCCCTTGAAAGCAGAGGAAGGCCTTGAGTTGGGCACTTTACACAGGAATATCAAACGCCCTGTAGCTTGTTTCCTGTAAGAGGAAGGCAGCTTTTCTGTGTGACGTGAAATCATTTCAACCTTTAGGCGCAGCATTTGCTTCCAATTGAAATATTTTTTTTTTCCAGCCCAGAAAGATTCTGTACACTGTTTTGAGAAGCCTGGTGGACATTTTCTGAGGGGATTGTAATGTGATTTGCTGCAGACATCAGAGGGTGAGGTAGCTGTGCCCTTCTCGTGTAGCAGTCAGCTTGATTTCAAACTCTGAAGGCAAATTAAGGAACCCTGGGAAATCAATATGAAAATTCTGAGCAGGCACGGAAATGAGAAAAGGGGACTTGGAATGGGCTATAAGATGGGACACAGAATGCCAGCGAGAGGGCTTGCTTCTGCATCCTTACTTTTTACTTCTAATGAGCTCAGATGGGACCTTCACTGACTATTGTTTTGGTGAGATTTGCTTCCCCTTGGGGACACAAAGCCAGAAGATTTCCTTGATAACACACAGAGAAAAGGAATCTTATTCATGACAAAGGGCAGACGGCACAACGGAGACTCAGATGTCTTTAAAATTAATTCTGCTGATTGTTCCAGATGGGGGTTATGAACAACGAGGAATAAGAGACATGGCAAAACTCTTTTTCTGCAGTCAGGATGCCTTAGACACAGAGGACTGTTTTGCAAGGCATAAATGGAGACTCTTGACCTGAAAAAATGATCTTGGTTCAGAGTCAGAGTCACTTCCAAGGTAGGGGCCCCGGTCCTCCCCACAAAAGGCTCTTTGGAGCTCACCATTTGGCCACGGTGGCTCTCTGTTTGCCAAGGTCTACGAACCAAGGTCACATGCTAAGCAGGGTTGACTCATGCAAGTGACTTCTGGTCTTATCATCCAAATATTACAAAAGTGCCCCTCTGGAACATTTGCAATGGAAATTCTTATGATACCAGTTCCAACTCAGTTGAAGAGGTTTTCTGGTGTGTGGGTAGCCTCAGATGGGAAGGGTGGATACTTTGAGCCATCTTTAAAACCGCACTAGGCCGACAGCTGACGACTTCATCAGCAGCAGAATAAGCACTAGGCCAAAGAAACCATTGACAATCATGGTGAAAAGTAAAGACATTGTACAAAAAAATTACCTTGGAAGAAAAAACAGAAGTCACAAAATCTGAGAGACAGCAGACGGGACACACTGGTGTCAGAACAATGGAATCTGTTGAGACATTTTTGTTGAACTAATATGTCTGTCTAGGATTATGTAAAGAATAGACATTCATTTGTTCATTCATTCATTCGTACCTTCCAGGTGCCAAGACCTATGCTAGGGCCTGGGATTTCAAAGATGTATCTCACAAATAGGTCCTGCTACTGGGAACTCTAGTTCCGGGGGAAACAGACATGCAAACAAACATTTGCCACAAAATAATGGAAGTACGTACCAAAGAGAAGGAGTGATCGTTCTGGGAAAATATGAGGGAGTTTGAAAAAGGCCTCCTAAGCAGGATCGTGTCATCCTACCAGGTGGATTAGAACGAACCTACAAACACGCTTAATTCTACCTGTCAATGCCAGATGGTTGCAGGAATCGGTAGTCTGGATTCTAGAATTTTCTCAATCTTGGGGACAAATAACTAGACACTTAGGAAATGCTTCTAAGGACAAGGAGAATGAGTAACCTAGATGGGAGGGATTTACTTATTCTTAAGAAAAACAATAAGATACTCTTCTTTCCTGTGGAAAGTTGAGAAGATGGGATAGATGATATGACAAGAATTTAAGGCAGTGGGAACAGATAAAATATTTAATAAGCTTATAAAAGAAAAGAGAGGAAAGAGCTGTTGTTAGGGAAGTAAGCGGAGATTTTAAATGGCAGTTTTAGTCCTTCAGTCTTTTCTGAGCTCTGCATCTGGTCTCAGAGAACTCTTCGGGTTTTGTTTTTTTCTAGTATGGCCCATGGATTCCAGCGCTCTGTTTGCAATCCCCTGGGCCCTGATCTCTACCTTTGTAACGGAATGACATGTGCCCAGAGGACAGATTGGATCATAGGAAGTCGCTTCTGCAGACATGGAAAGCAGATGTGGCAGCCGGAGGCTGGGCGGAGGAGATGGTAGGGAGCAGATGTGGGTAGCAGTGTGGGAAGCAGTGGGTTTTGAGAATGCAGAGTTCCAGCTCCCCTCCCCGCCTCTCTTTCCCAGAGAAAGATACCCCATCAGGCAAAATGGAGAAAAGGGACTCTGCAACATGGTTACAGGCATCTCTGTCCATCATGGATGTCTGTCAGAGTCCATTTTGGGAGATGCCTTCCTCACAGATCTGTTGTGAGTATTATGAGTCAATATACGAGAAAGTGCTTAGGACAGGGCCCGCGGGCATATAGAAAGTGCTATAAGTGTCACTGTTACCTCAGAGGTTGAAGAAGTTCGTGAATTTATAAAGGAGACAAAATCTCAAGAACTTCAAAAGTGTACATATTTTAAACGCAAAACTGAGTCCCAAAGAGAAGAGGTCAGTGTGCCCGTGCGCACACATGCTTTTGAGCTGGGGATGTTCGAGAAAAGAACTTAACACCTCCTTTATTTGAGAGCTTTCTAGACAAATTAATAAATAGTTGTAATCACAACAGAGTGCTTCCTCCCATCTGGGGCAAAGAAGTTTCAAGTGTTGGCTTCTAAACATTGAAGTCATGGTCCTAGGATGCTAGAGCTGAGATGAAGCTTAGGTGTCGCCCACCAATTGCCAGCTTTTATTGATGAGAAAACACACTCAGAAAGCAAGGCTCACCCCAGACTGCATTGCCTGAAAGAGGCAGAAGCAGAGTACAGATCCTGTGAGCTCAAGAGGAAGTGGGAAGAGGAGGACTGTGAGTTCCCTGCAAGCCCCACTCACCCTGCAGGTGATAGGAGCTATGTCAGGACGGGATGGCCAGGCACAAATCAGCTCAGAGTGGGGAATACAGAGAACCATGAGCAGAGACAAGCAGACATGGAGATGCTCCTGAGCTTCCTTCGGCTTCCACTGTTTTGTCTTTGTCCTGGATGTCATCTCTGCTAACCACATAAGTGAAGGGCTTGGTCAGGCAGCATTGGTTAGAGTGACACACTTCCAGTAGTGATGGCTGCCCTGCGGTTCAGTCAGGACAGACTGGTGTGTGTGTGTGTGTGTGTGTGTGTGTGTGTGTGTGCGCGCGCGCGCGCGCGCGCGTGCGTGTGCGTGCGCGTGAGAGAGAGAGAGAGAGGTAGAGGTAGAGGTAGAAAGAGACTGAGAGTCCCTGAGAGGTCTCAAATGGGCTTGGGAGAAAATTTTTGGAACCACAGGAACTGTTTTCATTGCTCCACTTCTTATTAGCACTTTCTACTGGCCTGATCCAACCTCTATGTCAAGGTAAAATAAATAGATAGATAGATTAGATAGATTAGATAGATAGATAGATAGATAGATAGATAGATAGATAGATAGACAGATAGATAGATAGATAAAGAAATAAGTAAGTAATGTCCAGATAAAACCTTACTCTTAACACGAACATTTACACAGGGTGTCCCGAAAGTCTAAATGCTTGCTTAAAGATGCTGAGGTGACTGCTCCTCAGGGAGAAGTGGGGTGGCGACACGTCTCGGGGCTGAGGTGAGGTGGAGGAGCATTTGGGGGTGGTGGGCTATATAAGGCAGGATGCTCTGGCAGACACTATGCTATAAAGTGGTTAGACGCAGAGATGCTTGGCTCAAGCGGACATTTTCATGGGAATTGGTAGGAAGCAGGACAGGGGTTCTAGGTGCTTGCAAAGAAGCAGGGGTGGAGGGAACATGAGGAGATGAGGCTGGGAATGCACAGAAAGGGGCCAGAGGTGCTTTTTGAACTCTTCATGCTGAGAAGGCCAAGTTCGGCTCGATCGTTGAGAGACAAGGAGCTCGATCGTTGAGAGACAAGGAGCCGCAGTCGATATCTGGGTTACATAAATAATTCAAATAGCAGCTGTCTAGGAATTCGCATCCTAGGAACTTATAGGGTCATCCTGCCTTTTAATATTTAAAAGCAGATAAAAAAGGCTTGCACTCCTGGTCTCACGTACAGTGGAAGCCCACGTCCCTCTTACTATTGTCATGAATGCCAAGAGGCTTACATTTTCTTTCTCACCCTTCTCTCCAATTTCTTGTTGTCAATGAATAATTTTTTATCTTGACCTGGATTCACCTCCTCTGAATATTTCCATTTTACCCCAAGTTCACCTGCTGCAAATCCTTTTTAAAAATGTCCCTAAAACATCCTCAACTCAAGACAGTGGATGTAGTAGACTTCTACCAAGGAAGAGCCATGACACGACCCAGACAGACAATGTGAATCATTTATTAGATGTTTCTGGGCTATAGATTTCCCTTGGCCTCTTCCTACTACCAGGAATGTCTCACTGGCTGTCTTCTCTGCCCAGGCTTTGTCTCTGTCCATTTTGCTGGCCCTTCTTCCTGTTTTTGAGGATTGATTCATGTCAGTTTCTACCTGGACACTTTCTCCTTTCTTCTGGCATATTAAATAAATTTTACTTTACTCTGCTCATCTACCTACTTTTTATCTCTTCCATCTTCCATATTATGGCTAGAACGCATCTTTTTACAACCAGAATAGCCTTTCAAGATGTTTTCCTAAATAATAATTGTCTCCCTAAAAGGAATTTTGCCACCACCTTTTAAAATAACATGTCCCCACCCCTGCTTCATTAAAGCGTTCTAATTTGTTAATTTAAGGAGGAAGAAGGAAAGTGATGAATATTTCTTGAGAACTTATTAAAATCTAACCCTGGGCTAGTGCTTTTTATGCAGCATTTTATTTAATGCTTATGAAAGCCCTGTGGGAGGGGGTCATCTGCTGGTTTACAGATGAGGACAATGAGAGTCACAAATGCAAAAATGCTCCAGGTGACTCTCATTGTCCTCAACTGTAAATCAGCACAATGACCCCAACAACTCTGGTTCTCTTTTCCCTTGTCTCCTGCTCTTCTCTGGGTTACATAAATAATTCTGATAGCAGCTGTCTTTGGCCTGGGTTCTATCAGTTCCAACTCCAGCTCAGCTCCTGATTCTCTTCTTTTTCTGCTCTAGTTCAAGCCCTAAATCCCGTCCAGAGACCCTGGGAATAGAATCCACAGCCCTCCTCACACTTGGCATCTACGTCCCGTCCATCTTGTACTTCTGGCCATTAGACTTGTGCCAGTGCCCTGTGATGGACATATGGTTAAGATCCTTGGGTGGGAACCAGAGAGGTGTGGGTTCAAACTGCAGCCTGGCCTCTAATCTGTTGTGTGACCTCGGTCAAATTGAACCATTTGCTTTAGATTTTTCTTCTTCAAAATGAGGATGATGAGAGCACTCAACTCAAAGTTGCTGTAGGGTTCAATGACATGGTAGCTAAAGAGATCAGCACAAGGCTGGTAAATAGGAAGGGCTCATGAATAATAGCTATCGATGTGGTTATTGACACAATGGTCTTGCTATCTCTTCAAAGATGCCCTTCATGGGCACCCATTGCTGGCCAGCCCAGTCTTTTTTGCCTGACACTCAAGTCCTCCGCCATCTATGATCTAGCTCGAGCCCACCTTTTTAGCCTGGTATATTGTCCTTTAATAATGCTGAACCACACACCATGCCCCAGATGCAGCCCCTGGATCTTAGCCTGGGGCAGCCACCTCTACCGACCGACCGACGGTCTAACCGTGTTTCCAGGCCTGGCTCAGTTACTTCCTCTGAAAACACTTCTCTGACTCACTGCCCCCTGCCTTGGGAAGTGAACCGACCCTAGTGACATTTGGTCATGTTGTTTTTACAGAAGACTCCTTTTTATATTTCTATTTATGTAAAATGTATAAAATTATATTTTAGCAGTCACTTGCAAAATAATCTTTATTGAAAAGTATTTAAAAAATGAATTAGAATTGTCCTAGAAGATTCAGGGATCTTCTAAGGATCATGTAAGTGTGCCAGAGAATAAAGGGTGTTTTCTGACTCTGGGTTTAGAGTACTTTGCTCTGTTCTTATTTTTGCCAGAGTCCTTTGCTATCTTCACATTGCTTTAGGGGGCAAATAACAATTTAAAACCCTGACAATATTTCCTCATTTCCTGTTTGCCCCAGGGTGTCTGAACTCATCATTACAGTGAATCGAAGGCCTAAAAAAGACAGCAGGATCTGGCTCTACAGATTTGCTTTACACTCACATTCAAAGAAAATGGAGATTTTTCTCTTGCCCTTGGGGTAGAGAGAGCCAACCTCATTGGAGAATTCAGAACTGCTGGTGGAAAAGAGAAGGCCTCGTATGTCATCGCCAGCTTCATTGACCATCAGCTAAGATAAGATTTTGTTTTGAAATATAAACAGGCTTGTTTTGGTTTCAAGAATGAGGGGACACTTTGTTTGCTCCTCTCATCTTGGGCCAGCATCTGTAGAGTAAGTCATTGACCCAGCATTTCTGCCTAGTTGAGATAAAGGGTTCTCTTTGAAAGTTAAAGCTTGGCCTGAGTTTGCAGAGACCTATGATTTCCTGCTTTAGTTCTGTCTGTTGAGTTTGTCTTCTGTTCAAAATGCTTTGGCTGGTGGGGTGGTCATGGTTCCGGGGGAGGTTGGGAATGGTGTGGTCTTTGGCAGGTCTCGGATTCCAGGAACCTCTGTTAAATCCTCTGTCAAAGGGTCTTTCCCCCAATGGGGTAATAGTTTTACCCCATTCTGCCACTTCCTTTCATGGTAGCAATTCAGTGTTGTGCTGGCCGAGGAGCTGGTTTTTTTTCCACAGTGGTTTCATTTATACTTATACATTCTGCCAATTTCTGACGATACTAGCTGATTTTCCCTGTGTTGTCTTCTCATTCGTCCAACCAACCAGCTCTCTTATCTGGCATGGAAGGGATCAGAGAACATCACGTCAGGGTTTAGATGGTCCTGTTTTAACAGTAATGGCAGCCTATGTTAACTGGACACTCAATACTGATAGACACTATGTGGAGCATTTCATAGTTATGAACTCGTTTATTCCTGAAAACAATCCTATGAGATAGACAATTACGGTCCCTATTTTATATGTGAAGAAACTGAGCTTAAGCAGCATTCCCAAGACCACAGACCTTGGAAGTTCTGAAGTCAGAGTTCTGCCAGATACCAAATCCATATCACTAGCCTTCTCTATACATCTCCTGCTTTGTTCAAACAGTCTTCACTTCCCCACTGCTGGGCAGTTAGCAGTATGTTTGTTCAAAACAAAACTCTAGATCTTATTTCAGCTCATCTAACATGACTTCCCTTGAGCATTTTGTTTTGAGGCTAAAAAATCTGAACATGAGCATCTCAATTAAAGTGCCTTTGAAAAGATTTATTAACAGATTGCTTTCATCTTGACCATGGCTAATCCCAGAAAAGGGAAAACAAGACAAGAGGCCAGAAGTACTCTTTGAAATGCTGCATTTGGTCAAACTGGCACAGGGTAGCTTTGAACAATACATTCCGTTCTTACAAGCCTGCCTGGGGTCAGAGTGAAGCCGAATTTGCGACACAATGAAGATGTCTATAAAATCATATGCCATGCTTGGAGATGGGAGAAACTACCAGATGAAAATCACCACCTTCTAAGTCAAATCTCTAGAAATACGTGGAGTCAGCTGACGTCGACCCTAAGGTGGGGGTTTCGTGTTCAGAAGCCCCCTCCCTCCTTCCTTTCTTTCCCAACTCAAACATTTACTGAGCTCATACCACACGCTAATCACGAGGTGCTGAGGGTTTAAAGGTGAACATACAGAATCCCTGCCCACGTGACTCCTATTGAAAGTGGGAGAGATAAGAACAAATAAATCAATACATGAATAATGGGCATAGTAGTGATAATAATTGTGATGAAAGAGTAACATGAGGTCGGTGGCTGGAGAGGGATGGCACATCCCCTTTCGGATAGAGTGGGTCAGGAAGGCCTCTCTGATGAGGTAACATTTGAGCGGACACCTGAGGGAATTAAGGGATTAAGTCGCCTGGGTTTGTGAAGAAAGGGTCCTCCACAAAAGGGACGCAGCGAGCGCGAAGGCGCCGAAGGCAGGAGCATGCTTGTTATTTCGAGGAACTGCAAAGAGACCAGTGCAGCCAGAGTGGGGTGAGCGATGGAGGAAATGAGGTCGAAGAGCTGGTCAGGGTGAAATCAGGGCCAAGGTAAGGAGTTTGCTCCTTATTTTAAGTATCACGGGAGGCCATTGGAAAGTTTGGAGCAAGGGCGTGACATCCCCTGACTTGCTTTTTTAATAGAGTGGGGAGAGTAGAAACAAAGTGGAATTGGGGAGGCCAGGAAGAAGGTGGCTGCTGTCATCCTGGCAAGATGCAGGAGCTTGCCCATCACTGGGACTCTCCAGTGTTAGTGGAATAGCGCTGGCCCGTCCTATGTGCTGAACATTTTGCCTCTGTTGGCTCCTTTGAACCTTTCAACCAGGCTCTAGTGTTGAAAGATGGCTGCCAGAAATTCCTCTCCCTTCTTTAAACACATGTGGCTCCTTCTCATCAAGTCTGTTTGCCCTGCTCTTGAATCTAGAATGACCTTGTGATTTGCTTTGGTTAAGAGAATTTGGCAGAAACAACACTGTGCCATTTCGAGGCCTGTCTTTAAAAAGCTGGGCAGCTTCCATGTTTTCTCTGGGGAAGCCGGCCATCATGTAAAGAAGCTCAGGCTGAATTACTAAATGATGAGATATGGCAGTGGAGAGAGAGAGAGGCCACAGGGAGGAGTACTAGATAGAAGAAGCTTTGTTATATGTCCACCTTGGTCTAGCAGCGGAGTGAGTAACCTCAGATGATGCCACCTACAGCAGAATTGCTCATCTGAACCCTTCCTGAATTCCTGACCCATAGCATTGTGAGAAATAACTTGCTATTGTTATATGTCATTCGGCTTTGGCGTTTCTATTAAGCAGCAATAGATAGTCAACACTGTTGATATCTTTATGTCTATCTTATAGACCAGAGGTGGGAAAACTATAGCCACTGGGCCAAATCCAGCCTGCAATCTTGTTTGGTAAATAAAATTGTACTGAAATATGGCCAAGCTTACTCATTTACATAATGTCTACGGCTGATTTCATGCTACTCAGCAAAGTTAAGTAGTTGCAACAGAGACCATATGGCCTTCAAAGCTTAAAACATTTATTATCTGGCCCTTCACAGAAATGTCTGCTGACCCCTGTCACAGATGATGACTCATGGGGTTGAGTAATTTGCCCAAGATCACCCAGCCAGTAAGTGGCGAAGGCTGGGACTCAAATTCGGTCTCATTCCCATGTGTTTTGCATTCTGCCATCCTGTCTCTTAGATCAGTTCCAACTTCAGAGATACAGACCCAGGGAATTTTTTTAAAAAGGCCCTTGCTGTGTGTTAAGTTATATCAAGTCAAGTGAACATGATGTCATGCTATCTTTTTTAGAAGGGAGAGGGATTTATTTCCTCTTCTTGTTCTCCATTATTTTTTATGTTATATTATGGAATTGTTTGTAAATGAGAAAACCATGTTGAGCTGAGAACACTGGGTGTCGAGTTAAAGATCTGCTCTCCGCTTTCAGATCCTGGCACTGCCACCTTATATCTGAGTGAGCCAGTTACTCCCGCCCCGTGACACGTCATCTACAACACTGTTTCTCAATTTTTCATTATTGACCCCAAAGAAGCCTTTTAGACATCTTTTTCATAATTATACTCCATGAAATTTTAGTACCAGAGATAAACTGCACATCTGTTTAGAAGAATAAGATTTTTACCCCCTTCCCAAGAACTGATTCTCACCCCTTTGTGGGGGGTGGGGGATATCATCCCTTTTGAGATGTATGATCTAAAAGATAAGTGAAATGACCCTCGATGCTTGGTTCCTGAGGAATTAGACCATGTCTACACTTGCAATTTGCTCAGCAACTTAAAGAAGTCACATACTCAGGGTAAGACATCATTCTAGAAGCCTCATAAGTGTTACTTCATTCACTTTCAATAACTCTGCGGGGTAGACAATCTCACTATATTTTTCTGGAAGAGGGACCAGAGGCTCAGAGAAGTTACATGTCTAAGGTCGCCCAGCTAGTAAATGGCAGTGACAGGATTTGATTTTACGCCACTCCAACCTCAAAGCCATCATTCTTAATCATGAGTAAAATGCCACTCTGAAAACACAGGAAGTTTTTAAATCTGACGGTCCTCGACTGTTTCTCCCCAGGATAGATCTTATAATGACTTTAGAATAGTGGTTCTCAAGGACCACTGTTAGCTCCTTCTCATGGATCTTGTTACAGAAGCAAAGTCTTAGGCCCCACCCCAGACCTCCTGAAACAGAAACTGGGGGTGTGGCCCTCCACCTGTCTGGGTTTTTGACCAATCCTCAGGTGATCTTGATATATGCTGAAGTTTGAGAACCAATGCTGTAGAGGTTTTCTCTTGGAAAGGACTTTGTATGTGGCAGAAGTTAGGTCTCGCATCGAGGCAGTGAGCTGGAGAATGTGTTCTCTGCAGCTCTGAAATACAGGAGTATCTCCTAAAGAGATTTAAACATCTGTCTTCAGCTATTAGGACAGGTTTGATTTCTCCTTTAGAAATGCCTCTCTATTTCCTCTCCTTATCTCATCAACTTCCTCAAGCTGCTTTTGCTTTGGCAAGGCACCTTGGCTTCAGATGACTGTGACTTCTAAGACTTTACCATGATCTAAGTCACCATGATAAATTGTGTCATCGCCTGTGACTTATTTTTAAGGTGTTCTCCTCTAACACACCTATTGTTGCTTTATTGGTCAGTCAAAGCTAGGTTGTGTTGTGGTAACAAACAAGCCCAACATTTTAATGGCTTAAGACAGAGGTAGGTATGTCATCACCACACACACACACGTGCATGCACGGTAATTATATGAGATAATGAATGTGTTCATTAATTTAATTGTGGTAATCATTTCACGCTGTATACAAATATCAAACAATCATGTCGTACACCTTAAAAATGTGCAATTTTTTTAATGTGTAATTTTTATTTGTCAGTCGTACCTCAATAAAGCTGGGAAAAAAATAAAAGAAATTCTCTACTTAAAAAAATTTATTGCTATTAAAATTAAAAAACAGAAGCAGGCAAGCTATGGCCCAGGGTCAACTCTGGCCCACTGCCTGTATTTATAAATAAAATACATATGCTTTTACACTGCATATGCTTTTACACTGCATATGGCAAAGCTGAGCAGTTGTGCTAGAAATCGTATGGCCTGCAAAGTTGAAAATACTTACTATCCAGCCATGTACAGATAAAGCGTATTGAGTTTAAACGATAATAGCTTACCTTTCCCCTTTCCAAGAGACTGTTCCATGTCATCCACATGCAAGGCCCCTGATTAATGGTGGCTCACCATGGGGAACATGCGGGGTCATTGTAGTACAGTGAAGGGAGCTTGGGGAATCTCACACCCAGTTCTCAGAACTTCCTGCCAGAATGACACGTGATCATCCTCCTCTCATTTCTTTGGCCAAAGCAAATGATAGGGCCCCACCTGACCTCAAGTGGTCAGAGAAGTGCCATCCCCCATGTGCCCAGGAGGAGAGGGTGCAGCAGTGATGTGAATGACAGTCACCGCCAGGGGGGAAGGCCAGGACCAGGGGGGCCTCGGGAATGGTGAAGGAGGGTTTTGAGCTCTGTAACTACACGTATCCCTCTCTTTCCAAAATTTTGTGTTGTGCCACTTACTTCATTTTTACCAAAGACCTACATTAGTACGGTAGTGACTTTTTTTGGATAAAAGTGAAAATTCTCTTTGGATTTCTTTTGGTTTGAAAATAGGTACAGCAGGTGTTCAAATAACATTGTTTCGTTCAATGTCAGTTTGTAATAATGTTGATAAGATGCTGTAGGAAACTCACACTTGTTTATATCGGTTAGCCTATAGTAAAATTGGTTTCATCATAGGTCATTTTGCTTAAAGACATGGAACCTCCTACCAAGGACGTTAAGTGAGGACTTCCTGTGCTAACGTAGGTAGAAGTAATGTCACGTGAACTTGCAGAAAGTGGGGGATACTCTTCGCGTTCTGCTATTTTGGCTTAGGAAAGTTTTCATAGATATGCTCTACTTTTGGATAGCAGGGGAAACCTGTATTTTCTTTAAAGACCTCAAAGCTTAGGATCTGTAGTCAGGATACTCCAGCGTGGGAGAAACTCTAAAGAGTGAGAAAATTAGCATATTTAACTATGTAGCCATTTTGTAGACAACTTGCTGATCTCAGTATACTTGATGTTATCGAATTGTCATTAGCACGTTGCAGCGAGTTATTTCTGTTCTAAGGAAAACAAGCTGATGATAACAGATGCTGGAATATCTTTGCATCTGTAATTTGCTATTTTGCTTCGAATGCAAATAAATAAATGAAAATAAAACAAAATTTAAACTTTAAAGAAGTCAAATTTCCAGTAGTAAATAAACTTTGACAACTTGGACTGGGCGTTTCGTTGTGATGTGGCCAGAAGACAAATAGCAGTTGTGCAGCTGTAGAGACTGTTGAAAGCGGTCCTGGATGGGACCTGCCAGGAGTCCTCAGGGAAGATTTGAAAGGACATCTCCTCTGTGGAAGTGGAAGGATGAAACCCTTCCTTATCTCCCTCTGCTCTCTCCAGATGCTCATAAGGATAAGCAGTAACCACATTTCAAATCCGCACTGGGCATAGCACTTTGCCCCAGACCCCTTGGCTAATGAATGTCAAAGCCTGAATTTGAACTAGACAATCTGATCACAGAGCTGTGCACTTTACCACTGCAACGTGGGGTTGCTCAACTATGATTACAGTTTCTAAAGAAAAATGTGTCATTCCCGTAATACTGTTCAGCCACATGGTATTTTAATGCTATGTCATTAAATGTCACTGAACATACACCTCTCCCTTAACTCTTAATGTCTGCGGAATACAGATGTACCCATTTATTGCATTTATTATTGATTCTTATGTTTTTCCTCATTTTGCACTGTTGTGATGAGAACTTTAGTTTTTGCACACATTCTTAATAATTTGCTTAGAAAAAGTTCTTATACGTAGACTATCGGGGTCAAAGGGCATGCATATGGGATCACTGCCATTTCACCCAGCAGTGCTTTCACACCATCGCCGAAAACGTCAACAGAGGGGCAGAAAGCAAGTAACACTTAATTTTGATTATAAAAATAGTTTGGACATTTGACTTTTCGATTCCCTAAAAGACCAATCCTTGGTACTTTTTCTCTTCCTTGACTCTAATTGAGGCCCCAATTTGCTGTTCCCCACTCCCTCATCCTCCTTTTAAAATGCCCAGTCACCTCTTCATGAATTAGAATGGAGCTCAGCCTTTCCCCTACTCAGTGGCTTCTATATAAGATCTGTTTCACAGCTTTAACTAATGTAGCGAGAGTGAGTTTATTATGGTAGATGACATCTTCAGTACATTCATGGACATTTGGTCCTATCTAAAATGTCAACTGAGATGCTTGGTTTATGCCAAAAGGTCCTTGATATTTGATTTTGTTCAAATGTTCATGAAGACATTTGGTCAACACCCAAAGGTCCTTGATATTTGGTCCTTGATATTCGATCCTTTACATTAGGTCCTGTCTAAAACAACCATGGAGACATAGTTAATATAAATCTTACTCTTCTACATGATTCAAATCCTGACCCATTTACCTAAATCCATAAGTCATTAGCAGCTAGGACACTGAGGCAAGAAAGGTCATTATTGACAATACAGTCACAACACGGTTACTGAACCAATAAAATATGATAGTATTTTTTATGTATTAATCCCGTAAACCAAAAGTAGAAATAAATTCTAAAGACTGTTTGAACCAAGCAGCATTTTCTAAGTGTTGGCTTTTTGGCCAGGACTAAATAACAAGGGCCTTTTAGGGTAACCTCATGTCTTCATGAACATTTTAAACAGGACCAAATGTCCTACAAGGAGCAGAGGTAACAGTTTCTTCCATCCTGGGTGATGCTCTAGAGCAGTGAGTCTTTAAGGATAGTCTTCAGCATCACCCAAGAGAGCTTGTTAGAAATGTACATTTTGGGCACCACTCCTGATCTACTGAATCAAACGCCCTGGGGTTGGATCCCCACAATTTGCAGTTTAACCAGCTCTCCATGTGCTTCTCATGCTCGCTGAAGTTTGAGACATAGCTGTGGTAAATGCCAAGAATTTCACAGGCAGCCGTGGAGGCAAAGCCACGTGCTCTGTTTTTACGGATTTGATGATGACATCAGGTGTAAGTAGAGGCAATGATTCCCCTTTCAGGCCAACCTCACTATCCTCCTGGGCTGCCAGACACTTGGCTAGGGCAGAGCCATTTCCTTCTGCCCTGGACGTGAGCATATACGAACATCTCAGGGCCTGTGGTCCCCAAAGGTGATCATCGGCTGCCCTGCTTTAGTCCTACTTCTAATAAAAGTGCCACCTCTTCTGTGGCTAACTATGTCACCAGAACAATTTAACCAAAGAGTAGTCATAATCTTACAGATATTATGTTTAGGAAAGAAATCAGACACAAAAGAATACATATTGTATGACTTTATTTATTGTCAGATTCAAGATGAGGCAAAACTGTCAGACGGATAATAGCAGTAGCTTCTGGGGGATGGGTACAGACACAGAAATGGCATCATGGAACCTTCTGGAAGTAGCGCCACATAATTAGAAGTTATGTGGGTGTATAGAGCTGTACGATCTTGTCGACCTGTACATTAAGATGAGAATACATGCCAACGTATTTTTTGTCTCAATAAAAATTAGTCATAAACCTAACACAAATGTTAAAAATAGACATAAATAAGATAACTTGTTAACTACGTTGAGTTAAATCACGCAACTGTGACCAATCCGCCATGTTTTGGCCCTGCCTCAGAAAGCCTCTTGGGCCATGAAGTGGGCTCATACCTGGTTTTGGAAGAATGAACGTGAACAATCAGGTGGGAAAGACTGGGGCCTCCTTCGTGTCCCATGCCGTGTGAGGAAGCATCGGCCTGCTGACATGCAAACATGTATACAGATACTTTTCTCAGCATTAGACCTTAAGCATCTTCTAGGGAATAATTTCCAAAGCAATTACTTCCCGCTGTTAATAGCCAATTAACAAGTAGGAGATAATCACCCCTCAGTTGTATTGTGGGTAGATAGAGTAGAGTAAAGGTGACTGATTAACGCCCAGTCTTTTAATGTACTAATTAATCTAGCTGGGCAAGAGCAGTTTATTTAGAATACGTTGAAGGCTCTGAATCCCCCAAATTTCATTTTTCACCATGCCGATAAATAATTGAAGCCCACAGCTTTCATTTGTCCTATTCATCCCTCTTCTTTGATGACACTCAGCTTTGAAGTACCATCCCTAATAGGAGAAAGCTATTTATCTATTTCTTTAATAGCCTCATGAATATTTCTTCCCTGTTATTCCTTCCTAGCACTTGACAGTTTTCAAGTTTTCTCTCCCGAGTCATATCTTCTTTAGCCTCTTCTTTTCCTCAGTGTGTCGGCTTTGGTCACCGTAGTCATATAGCTTATTCAGGATTTTCTTAGGACTAGTGATGACTCTTTAGTGTACTGCTTTCCAAACTTAACTGTGTTTTAAAATGACCTAGGAAGCTTGTTATAAAATGCAAAGCCCCGGGCCTCACCTCCTTCCCCCACTACCTCCCACCCCAGTAATTCCAGTTCAGAAATTTTGGGTTAAACCCATAATCTGCGTGTTATAGTTCCCTCACTCCCACATTCCCAGTGATTTAGAGGCAGGTGACCTCATCATTTGCAGAAATATTACTTGGGTGGACAACTGAAATTTTTGGTAGTTTTTCTTAGTTGAGAAGTAAACTTCTAGGAAATAGATATCTTTTAAACTGTGAGCAGCCTACGTGAGTCTCTGACTTTCTTCCCTGACTGAACTGTGAACAAGTTGAGAAAGAAAACAAAGGAATAGCAGATGGAGGCTGAAATATCCTCCTCATTACTGATAGGGGATGATTTATAAGATGAGGTTCAGTGTGAGAGCCAAATAGGTCACAGGCTAACTCCCAGAATGTGGCAGCCTGTCCTCGGCCACTGTGGACTGAGGCAGGCCGCTCTACCCCGGGTGGAGGAAAGATGAACTCTTGTTATCTGGACAACTTGTGCCGGGGGGAAGAGCCAAGTGGAGCGTGACTAGCTTATGCTTCCTAAATTTACTCCTCTGATAAGTGACTTTCTCTTCTTGGTAGGAGAATGAACACATAGGTAGAGAGAGAGAGCCGTGGTGGTGGTGGTAGAGGTGGGGAGTCCCCCTTACTTGTCAAGGAATAGCAAGAATAGAGGAAGCTGAGTTCATCACCTCCAGCTCTACCTCCTAGTACTGGTCCCAAATCAAAAAGTTTGGCAGCCTACTGAGTTCAGTGGTGTCTGAGAAAACATATCCTCCAGTAGGGGTGCCGATCGGTGCCACTTTCATGAAGGGCAATGTCACAAAGTATTTCAAAATTACAAATGCATGCATCCTTTGTCTCAGCAGTTCCCCTTCTAGAAACAGCCTACGGATGTCCTTAGAGGTGTGTCATGGTGCAAAGGGCAAAGAATGGTAGCATTACGATTAATGACAAAAAGATGGGATCTCCATTAATAGGAGACTGATAAAAAAAAAATGTGATACAGCTAAGCGATGGAATACTATGAGCCCATAGAAAATTTGAGAACTTTTAATATTCTGATAGAGAACAATCTTCAAGGCATATTTTTCATGAAAAGAGCAAGGTCAGAATTATTTATATAATATGTTACCAATAATGTAAACCAAAGAGGAGGGGGTAATGAGAATATTGTTGGATTAGATGATATTGAAAGTCTCTGAGAGGAGAGGACCAGAAAAGGGAGAGGAATCGGGAGCGGCTGGGGAGGAAATTAGGGAAGCTTTTAAATTGTCCATAATTTTTTACATTTTGAAATTTTAACAATGTACGTGTTACCAATTCAAAAACTTAAATGATAACAACAGCAAAGCCAATCATCTCGACAGCTATGCTCACATCAGTCAGCACCTTTGTCTCTAACTTTAGTATTTCGGATTCTCTCCTATGGACAATCCCAGAGAAGTTATGTCTTTCCCAAACCTGACAAGATTTCCCCAGTTCTCATCATCCTTCCAGGCTTATGTCTGTGATAGATGGAGCAACTCTGTGCTTTAGACAAACCTGTGTCTGCCTCATACCCGCAATCCTCCCACCCCTGCCTGCAGCTGTACTCAGGAGGCTCTGTTTCTCCCATGTGGATGTTTCTCTCCTCCCTCTCTCTTGAGCTCAAGATTTTGCCACACTTCTCTAATGAAGCTCTGGAGAACAAATGGTTACAAGTGGTTTATTTCTCCTCTGAAGGTCAGCAACCATTGTTCCCTGGGCCACTTGTTTTAAACTTAATTGGCTTCCCAAGGTGGTTAACTTTTCATATTTACTCCCAGTGAATTGAGATGTGCAAAGGATTTGGAGTCTCTTCATGTTGTCTGTGGATGATCTAGTCTCGTTCTGAGTCCTATAAAACAAAACAAGGCAAAATCTTAGGTAGTTACTGTGTATCCAAGAATCAATCAATGTTTTTCTCCCTTTTAGTGGGAGGGGAAATTTTTAATGCTTTTTAGTTTCCTCAAAGGAGTCACTGTAAGATTATTTAAATAGAGAATTTTCCAGTTAAATATGTAATTATTTCCTCCTGAATAATTAATTTCTCATTTAAATGGAAATATCTTTGAGAATGGAAGGGGGAAATAACCTGATGGAACATGAGGATGTTTTGTATAAACCAGGAATCTCTCAAGAAAATTGGGATGTGCAGTCATCCTAGTTTTCATATACCCTCTTTCAGAGACTCGTAATCCCATGGGGCTGCTGAATTGGCCTCCCCCTCACTCTTGACATCTACAGATCCTTCTTCATGCCTCTTGGGTCTTCAGCTGGCCTCTCATCTGGGCAGCCACCCTACCCCTAGCCTCCACTTGGTCGGGGCACCATGGCAGGTCTCCTGGCTCTCAACTCATACAACGCAGGAGATACGCTTATATATGCGGGTTTCATCTCATGTAATATGTATCCAACCCTCAGAAATTATCTTATCACTTGAAAACAAAGGCTTTACCAAAACAGAAGCATCAAAGGGATCAGGTATCTTGATAATGTGATGCATTGCACAAATGTGTGTTTGTAATGTGCTTTGCTATTTGTAAGACACTTTCATTTACAATGTCTCCTAGGAATGTTCCAACCACCACTGAAGTCATATCACCTTTACTCAGGCTGCCAGGGGGTCTCTCTTCTTGGATGAGTCAGCTAAATACATCAGTCTGTAGTGTTCCATGCTCCCTTCTCTCTTCCTTTCCAATACTGTGGCAAAGAATACGGGGAAGGAGGCATGGTTTATCTGACCCTGGAGGACTGAGGTGAACGAGGGCTCTTTGGCCTTGGGCTAGACCATTTGAGTTTGTTGGCCTGGCACTCCACCTGGCCATTCTGCTCCAACCCATTGCTAATGGCTGCTGTTGTCATTGCTGCTGCTGAATCTGCATCTAATCTTTTTCAGCTCAGCCTGGATCTTGTCTCATTTTCCTGCTGGCTTAGCTTCCCCCTTGGCATCTAAGGATAGGAAATCCCTCTAAAACTCTATCCATTAACTGGCCCCTAGTTAACTCTATTCTCTTCCTACACACCTAACCCTGACCTTGGCAGGATCCATAGCTGGTCTGTTGGCCCTGAGTTTAGCACTTCTCATGTACTGAAATCCAGGAAGACTCAGGAGAACAAACTTGATCTTCTCTTTGCCTGGTACTCCCACTTCATCTTCCTAGCTATGTTGGGGCTCACCGTATTGGTGCAGCCCAGCCTGCAGGGTGATCTCTCAGATCCCCAATTGTGAGCTGCGTAAGGGGCCATCTGCTAATAGTATATCCAGAGGATCTTCCTCTCCAGGGCTTTGTGATTTAGAACACATGCCTGATCCTGTAGATTTACCCCTTTCCTTCTCTCCATATTCTACTGGATCCAAAGGGACCATGTCACAGGTTGGGTTCTCTGGAAAGCAGGTGCCAAGATGCAGATTAGTTTGCAGAAGGTTTCTTAAGGAGTCCTCTAGGGGTCACCACATGTGGAAATCAAAAGAAGGAAGCCAGATTGAGCAGAGGAGAAATTGTGCTGTGATGCAGTCTCAATGGCACCAGCCAGCCCATGGGGAGCCAGAGGTGGCCCTTCAGAGTTGTCCTGAGTCGAGGCAAGAAGACTAAGCCTTTATACAGCCCTCTGTCTACCAGTTATTGGATGGAAGGTAACCTACAGAGGGGGCATAGCCTGGGCAAGGTGACTCTTCAGTGGAGGCATTTTCTGAAGAAGACTGACAGCCCCAGGAAGTCTGGGGGACCACTGTATCCACTACAGATAAAATTTTTCTTTACCTCTCCTATGTCACTTCTTCCTTTTGTTCTGGGACAGCTATCATGGATAGAAGGTTATATCCTCTACATTGTAGGAGAAAGTCTGCGATTCACTATGCCAGGACTGGCTCTTGATATGTTAAATGGGAGCTACGAGAATTTAGAAAATTGTTTCGTTCTCAAGAATGTCTGGCTTATAACCAATTATCTTGGAAGAAAATGCTATTTTGAATTTGAGAAGCTTACTTATAACCTTTCCTTTTTCTTTGTAGCTCTTCTGTAAGAATCCTAATACCCCAAAAGCATCTGGTTAGATAATTTGGGCTAACTAGGAAAAAGATACTGCATATTGAAAACCCAGAAGAAAATCAGAGATATTTTTGAAAATATTTGTGATCTGCCTACATATATGTTTTTCCCTTTCCTTCTAGTTTAAAGTTTCTTGAGCCTGGGGACGTGTTATTCTTATGCTTTTAAATTTTTCCCATGTATATGTGTATCCTAGGAAGCCATTTATGTATCTTTATCATTTTTATGTAAGTTCATGTACAATGGTGTATTAGTTACGTATACAATAAATTACCTCCAAACTTAGCTTAACAACAAACATGTCACATAGCTGTTAAAGGTCAGAAATATGGGAGCAACTTAGTGGTTGGTTCTGTCTCAGGGTCCTTCCTGAGGCTGCAGTCAAACTGTTGTCCAGGGTGGCTATCATGTCAAGGATTGATTGGGGCTGCTTTGAAGCTCGCTCACATGGCTGTTGGCACACTTCAGTTCCTCACTGATTGTTGGCCAGAGGCTTCAGTTCCTCACCAGTGGACCTCTTCATAGTGTTGCCTACAACATGGCAGCTTGTTTCCCCCCAAGAGCAAAAGGAGAAAGAGACAGAGTCAGAGACAAACCTAAGAGGCAAGCCTAATCTCAAAAGTGATATACCATTACTTCTGCCGTATGTGATTGGTCACAGAGATCAAACCTGGTGAAGAGTGACAGGAGACTATGGAAGGGTGTGAATACAAGAAGTTGGGATCACTAGGCCATCGTGGAAGCTGGCTACCACAATGGGCACAAATTCCTGATTATTCATCTGAAGCTTGGCAGAACTGGGAAAACCTTGGGATGAAGACTCAGATATAGATGGAGAAAAACTCCCTTCTTCCATTCACTACTTGCGTGACCTTGGGCAAATAACTTCAACTTAGCTTTTATTTTCTTATGAGTGAAATGGAGATAGTAATAGCTTCCTCAGAAGAGTGTGTTGAATAATGAATGAAGTGAAATATGCAGGAAGACTAGCCCATGAGGAGATCCAGTAGAGGGACATGATAAATAATAGCTGTTGTTATTATAACAAGACCAGCGTTCTCTTCCCACCGATACATTGTGTCATGTTATCTGCCCCAGGAAATTTGCCATCCTGAGGGCTCAGTGTACGTTTTAGGTGTAGATATGCAGTACTGGGGAAGGATCTACCCAATGCAAGAGCTGTATCTTCAGGGCTCTTGCATCCCCTAGTTCTCCCTGACAGGATCCTTAGCTGAACTGAAGAAATAGCCCTCCTGGCTCAGGTAATCTGGAGGAACTTAGCCTCCTCTAGTTTTTCATGCTCAATGTCAAGGATAGTTAGTAAACTGCATTTCACTTCTTGAGCTGTGTTTGTCTTGGTCCCAAAACAACCTCAGGGGAGGAGACCAAGGATGTGATTCCAATTTGCTATAATCACAGTTGATATTATCACTGTTTTTGAAGCATTTGTATTTTCCCTGACAAAATGTCAAACACACAAGGCAAATTATATTCTGAATTCTAGATTAAATATTTAAAAACACATGAGTGGTCTGAAAATAATTACCCTTTAAAGCTATCTGAAACTCAAACAGCTTCTAATAGTGCCAACTGGCTTACAGATGCCATCAATTAAAACAAAGGGGAAAGTCCAGTTTTAAATTAGTTATATGCTGAAAATATTTAGTATAGGAAACAGATTTAAATATAGATTACCTCTATCAGGGTGGGTGTGGGTGTGTGTTTTGTTTTAGTTTAACTCAGATTGTTCTAACTAGTCAAAGAGCCTTGTTCTTAAATTGAAAACACTAACCTTCATTGCAAGTAATAGATTTTGTCAGGGGTTTCTGTGCATATTGTCCAAACATGTCCCTTTGGAAAAAAGCAAATATGAAAAACATTGAAGCTTGCCAGATGAATAATTTAGTGGGTGTTTTTTTTTCTCCTTTTCTTTTTCATATTATCCATGGATTCTTGGTTTCCCAAAGGATTCACCATAGCATGAATTCCCAAGTGCATTTCAAGTATAATTGGATTTGCATACGTTTTTCCAGGAACACATGTACCCCATAAGAAAGCTTTGATTATGTGATTAAGGTTAGCTTTGTGCCTGACTACGTTGTCACACGTGGAGCACGCACACAGAACAAAGACATTTGAAACCTACAATGTAATTCTAAATGGAAATGTGCTGTGGAAATTAGCTCACTTTAAGCATCTTTTGATGCATATCTAAAGTTTAGAAGGCACTGTAGGAGAGCCGATAAATAATTTATTTTTCTCTTCAACTCTTTATGCGATTTTTTCCCCTTTAGCTAATTCTCTCGAAAAAGCATCTTTCATTAAGAACTTGAAAGAATTCTCTTTCTTTTACTCAGACTCATAAATATTTCCTTTTTTATTATCACTGATAGTTGAAACATGTTTAAATAAAAGTTTTCCCCTAAAAGTATGTTATTTTATCTTTGTTCATGGAATGAAATGAAATTAAGATTTGCTATGCTTTGAAATTTATGATTCAGGTCCACTTATTAAAGTGCATATTGCACCGCCTTTTAGAGAGAGATCACTTTGTTTTTTTGAAACTGGTACATTCAAATCAAAGAATGTAAGCAGAATCTCAGAATCTAGATCTTTATTTGTTTTGTATTTAAGTAGTTTAAATATTTTTTCATTAAAATAGTGCATGTTTATTAAGAACATTCGGAAAACACAGAAACATGAAAAGAAATGCATATCTTGATCATCCCTTTATTCAAAGATTAACACATGGATATTTTTGTGTATTTTTTCTACTACATTTGTAAGAATATTTAATTGGATTTCTGAATCTGATGGAAAGTCTGCCTGAGGGGAGGTCTTTTCCAGAGAAATATCTCATGCCTAATTATAAGGCTTTTCTTGTAAGAATATAATACATATTTTTACTATCAGGCTTCATCCAGATTACATTATAATTGAATTTATTACCTTTTCGCATTGTTTTTCCAGACTCATTAGTGTTGCCAAGTAGAATTAGGTGTAGTTACTTAGGGGACAATTCTCCTCAGGACTCTTGTGACAAACTGGGTATTATGCTCATTGGGAGTTCTACTAGCCAGTAGGTCAAGTCATTTATACCCTGACCGATATCATTATTCTTAACTATTTTAATTTGTATTTCACTCTTGGTCATCTGAGGTACACCTTCAAGCAGTCTTTTAAACGAAAGTAAATGGCTGGTATAATTTTCGAGGTTTTCCATAATGATTTTTCCCCGTCAGCTTTATATGTGAAAAGAAGAGGATAAAATCGTATAATTATTGCTTCATTGTCTTTTATTTTCGCTTGTTGCAGAGTGAACTTTTGAGGCCAGAGGATTTTTGTATATTTATGTCAT
>NW_011888827.1:7756633-7764319 GCF_000151845.1 Pteropus vampyrus
AATAACTATTCAATGGCCCAAATATTCAATACAACAAAGACATTCCAACTGTTCAAGTCTATTGTAATAGGGTTGACATGTACGTATGTATCTACACAAATAAACTCACACGATGTCACATTCAGGTGTGTGACATCGTTCTCTGAACACAGAATGTGGGGAAGATAAAATTCCTTGGAAACTGCTCAGGATTTCCCTTTGGGTTACCCCCAAACATATACATGCATGGACTGTTGGGAGAAGAGGACTGGGGGTTGGGTCTTTTGACTGATTGACTGATCGATTGATTGGGGAAAGCAGAAGAAGCACGGAAGCCCTGAGCACAGGGCGGCAGGAGTAAAGCACTGTTGCGGGGCTCGGCGGCTCCACTAGCCTTCTGATGCAGCTTGAAGCATCACTATTTTGACTAGACTTAAAGTGCGTCTCTCCTCCGCTCAAATGGAGTTTGTTCTAATTGTGCCTGGGAAAATATGTCTCCAAATTTGGGTTGCAATTTGATGTGGGTTTCCTTTGAAGAGTAAATATTTCAAGAATCTTTTCTTTTCCCTCTTCCTTCTCTCTCCCCTTTCTTCTTCGATGCTCCTGATTGCCTTTCTTCCCTCTCTCCTCCACTTCTCTCCGTACCATTTGCACAAGAGGAAAGGGTTTGAGCTGCAGGGGTACTGGAGAAGGTCACTGAGAGAACACGACTTCTGGTTGACCATGAGCTGGACTCGGGGAATGGGAGGCTCTGTGCCTCCTCCCCTGTCCTTAGAATATATGTTCTGCTTACTATTCCTGTGCTGGCAGCTGTTTACAAGGATTCAACCTCAAAAATGTGTATTGTTGAGACCATCTGCACCATGTACATGACTGGACCTAGTTACTCAGTTAAGGCCTGGATATAAACTTGTAAGATTCTGGCGGGTGGGTGCAGAGATCTGTTCATCTTGCAGTCACCCAGGATAAACCTCATATGTAACTTCCTTGCGTATCAAACCTGTCACCTGCCCATCTGAAGGAGCCTGCTTCTTTCTTTGGCTTCTCTCTGCCTTCTGTGTATGGGGGCCAGTTTGTGACCCAGTAGAGGGTAGCACAAGGATTTCTACCCCACTTACAACCAATATGTCTTTTTTGACTATAGCCTAGAATTTTTGATATTCAGACTCCATGAGAGTCACTACTCTATCTTTTGACTATACTCTCTAGCCAAGAAGGTTTTATTGTCTATGGTTTGCATTATAAAAAAATAATAGGTTGGGTTTTTCGTTTTATGAAATATAAAATTATATGATAACATGAATTCCTCAGACTCAACTATTACTCTCAGAGACGGTCTCCACACCTACCCTGTCCATCAAGGCTCACCTAGGTAAGTGGGTGAGGCTATCTTTAAAAATGCAGTAAAACCTCATATACAGATTGAGTCTACTGAACTCTCCAGCATCACAGAACACGGCACATCAGGGGAGGGTGTCCCTCCTCTGGATATTCTGTGAACTTCCAGGTCCTCACTAACCACGGGTTATGAGAAGGCACTATCTTGCTATGAGTTTTTTAAATTTCTAAATATTGCAGTTTCATGTGTATCCACAAAGCCTTAGTGACTCAATAATGTTGAAGAGTTCAAGTTTGAATCAGATCTACCTGGATTCCAAAACTGGCTCTTTCAAGTTAATTCACCTCTCCGAGCCTCAGTTTCCTCATCTGTAAGAGGGGGAAAATGGCACCTGTCTCACAGGCTTGCTGTAAGGATAAAATAATATAGCAAAACACCCGGAGAGTACCTGGTGTGTAATAAGCCCTCATTAAATATTAGCTAACATTTCCCTAGTATAAAACAATATTTTTTTAATTTTCTTCTCCATTCCTAACAAAGGCCACCTAACTTCGAATGGTTTCCAAGAGTGCCAACCATTATCGGATTTTATAAAATCAGATTCAGCAAATCCGATTTCATAGCCTAATCATGAACTTGGACCATACCTTGGAGAAGGGAAGTATCTTTATCTTTTATTTAAATAAGGCCTCCATGAACATCTTAGCTTCTGTTATGTCATTTTTAAAGGGAAGAATGCTGGAGATGACATCAATTATTCTTCCTTTTTATAACTAGAATCATTCGAAGTTTCCTAAACCAAAATGCTTCATGATTCCCCAGTGTCGTCATTTAGAGTCCTCAACATCTTAGAACATTATAGGACATATATGTAGCCAAAGATCCTAATAAATAGCTAGTTTTGTATTTTCCTTCTCACAACAGGTATCTCACTGCATGTGGCTATATCTGTGAGAAAACAGGCTCCAGGCTTCCTTTGTAAGGACAGCTCTAAAATTAAACAGTGTTAGTGTTGACTTGAACTTTACCTAAGCAATTAAAATTTGAAAACTCCAGAAAGAAAAGTTTTGCTTCTTGCAGACATCTCGTATGGACATTTAAGTTATCTTGTTTAAGTCTGAATTAGAAAACAACGGCAAGAATGTGTGGCTTAGAAATATGACAAGAGGTAAAAAGGAGGTCTACAGGCCTGCAGTGAGCTGCGGAAGGGTTATCTATGTGAAGACTTCTCAACATCAGCACCGCTGAAATCTTGGGCTAGTTAATTCTTTGTTGCAAGTGGTTGCCTTGTGTGTTGTAGAATGTTGAGTAGCATTTATGACTAGTAACCACCAGGGGCTCCCTGATACTAGGGACCAGTAGCAGCCCCTACACTCCCAGTTGTGATGACCAAAAATGTCACCAAATATCCCTTGGGGACAAAGTCATTCCCTCTCCAGTTGAAAACTGCTAGTATGTGCAATGTTCTTCTGCTAATCCTACAATGAAAGTTTGGTCCTTCTCTTAATTGTAGGCGTTGATGCTTTCAACCAAGTATTGGTAATACATCTTATTGGCCACATCTGCCCCATGGCCTGTTCCTACAAGTTAAGAATAATTTTTAGAGATGAACATTTGCAATTGATTTGATGATAAGGAACATTAACTTTCAACTCCAATTAAGCAAAATGTTATTCTGAAAAAAATCTTTCATTCTTGTTAATTGTGTCTATTATAGTTATTATTATATATAACATGTTACCAAATTTTGAATTTCATAAATAATTTTATGGAAATTTGTGTTCTTCCTTGTTATGTAAGTACTATAAAATATTTCTTATTTTATTTATTTATTTATTTTGACATTTAAAGTTTAAATGTTTATTACCTTGCTTTCATGGAAAAGTTTGCTGACCTTGCTTTTGCTTTAGAGCGTGTCAGACTTTAGCGAACATCGATATGACTTGGAGAATTTGCTAACACACATATTGTTGGACTCTACCCACGAGTTTCTGATTCAGAGGGTCTGGAGTGGAGCCTTGAGATTTTGTGTTTCTAATGAGTTGCTGGGTGAGGCTGCTGCCCCTGCTCAGAGATCTTGCTTTGAAATTGACTGCTTTACACTGATTCTACTAAAAGTGATCAGAGATTGGGAATCTGTTTCTAAATGACATGGTCTTCCTGTTAACATTTGGCCTGGAATCTGGTCTTTTTTAGCAAAGTGAAGGAGCATTTGAAAGACAGCTTCTCTTAACAAAGAGGTTTCGCTGAGTATAGATGGTGGGAGGAAAAATTGATTCAAAGTACAAAATGTGTTCATTGAGTGTGTACTTTGTACTAGGCACCAGGGGAGGGGAAAACCAAAGATGAATAAGAAGTAGCTCCTATTCAGCCAGAAGTTTGTAATATCCTGAGGTGGAGAGGAAAGAAAGAGGTGAGGCTTATACGTAAATCCCTGATTAAAAACCAAATGTAGAATGGCTTAACCTCTACATAGAAAGAAATGATTCGAAAGAGAAGATAGGTACAGAAAATGGCAAAGGGCTTTAACTCAGGGCTGGACAGCACATGAGCTATGCGTGGAGTTCACTGAGCTCAAGACCAATTTGAAAACCACTTTAATTATGATTTTTGCAGGCGAGTGACCGAAACCAGCCTGAACTACTTTAGGCAAAAAGGAGAAATTGTTGGAAGAATACTGAGTTGTTTTAGATGAGAAGTCAACACACTTTTTCTGTAAAGGTCTGGATAATGAATATTTTCAGCTTTGTGGGCCATGCATTCTCTGTTGCAATGACTCATCTCTACTGTTGCAGCATGAAAACAGCTATTGACAATTATTTGTAAATAGACAAATGTGTTGTGGCTACATCCCAAGAAAACTTCATTTACAAACATAGGCTGCAGCTAGATTTGGTCCGTGGACCACCATTTTAGATAATTTAAGGAAACCTGCATACCAAATTCCCAAAAGGAACAGAAATATAGCTAACCTTAGGAACAGTTAATTAGAATCTGGGATCTGAACACATATATAAACTTCTTTTTCATCCATTCTCATTGTAGATTGCTTTTCTCTCATAGCAGGCTGTCTACTGCCAATAGCTCATATCCTGCAACTTCTGTCACGAGAGAGAGAGAGAGAGAGAGAGAGAGAGAGAGAGAGAGAGAGAGAGAGAGAGAGCGCGAGAGAGCGCGTGAAAGACAAAGATCTCAGGGAAGGACTGTGATTGGCTAAAGACTAAAAACTTGGTGGTGAGAACAGAGTTATGTAAGGATATAGCAGCTTCTACTACAGCCACATGGAGAAGCGGGAAACAGCGCTGGACAGACAGAGCAGTTAGTGCCCATGACACCTACTAAAAACAGAAAGCCATATAACTGAGAAAGTAACAAGTTGGCAAACTTAATTTAGAGACTTAAATGTATGCCATAGGGTATAGTGAAATATAGAAGAAAATAGAAGAGTATAAGAAAGAAAGAAGGGGTAGAGTAGAAGGCGGAAGGCATGCATCCAAGTTGCCTAAGAGTAATACGAATCTACGTAGTAGAACTTGTCATCAGTGAGTGCCTCTGAAATCCCTTGTGGATGCACAAATGTACATGACAGAAAAAGATTGAGAAAAATTAAAGACAAAAGAACGTGTAAGAGACAGCAGATCAAAATACCACACTGAAGATTTTACCAATTTGGTAATAGATGATCAGAGATAATGAGGTTTTGTTTTTGAGAAAGGGCTGGTGATCCAGGCTAAAGTCATGAAACTCTACAGTCACATGTCTCAAATGGCGTGTGTGCTGTGAGATGTTAACAGGTACTAGGAAGAGAGGGCCTTCTGTGGAAAGTTAGGTTAGCGAAATGCAGGATTAGGCGGCTTCTTGCCTCTAGGACTTTCCAGAACCTTTGATATGCTAATATGCATCGGCACTTTGCAAGGCAGGATGTAGCATGGAGCATTCTGTGCATTTATTTGAATTTATTTGACAATGAGACATACATAATACATGTATGTCTCATTGTCAAATAAATGTCACATAATAAGAAGTTCATGCGTAGGTAAGCTTGGAGTCCCTTTTCTCTGGGGTCCACTTGGCTTCATCTCTTCAGGTGTTGGTTCTGTTCACAGGCTGGGGCTTTGCTTCCTCACTCACAGTCCCGCGTGTGGAACAAACTCTTCTTGCCCACAAGCCCTGAGATACTCTGTCCTTGAGTCTTTTCAACTCAGATTGGCACAGTCCCCTGGACTCATCATTGGCCATGGGGATGGATGTGCTACTTGCCTGGTGGGAATGATTATTGGAAAGTCAGCCACAATGTCTACCATGTGTTTTTAAAAGCAAACCTACTGAGATCAGATTTATGCCTTTCAGATTTATTAAGCTCTTTGGTTTATACGAAATGGAAAAACCTCATCACGGATATTCGGGCTTTCTGAACATCTCTGCGGAAAGCTGATGCTACTAATGCTGACGTGAGTGACAACCCACATATCTCCTTACCAACCTTCATAATTCTGGGTCTATTCCCATTCTTGCTCTCCCCCTTCTTTTTTTTCTCTTCTGTTCTTCTCTTCTACCTCTTCTCCTTCTCTTTGTGTCTCTGTGATTTCACAGTCTTAGCTGGGGAAGGCTATATTGTGCAGAAGTTTTCAAGGCCTTGGGGAAAACAATAGGCCCACTCTTCTTTTGTGAAAATCCCATGTCACAGCTGTAAAGTAGCAGAGCCAAGACCCTTCTGTCTGATTTCAAAGCCCAGGTTTTAAACTTTCCTCAACTCTACCACCAACCATACTTATATTATTAAAAATAATATACCATTAATGGGGTCCCATAAATGGGGAGATCACTTCAGGCCACCATGGAGGAGTCATGGGTTTCTCATCCTCTGCCGTATTAGGCTATTGTGAAATCGAATGGGTTGCTTTTTTACTTGTACATCAGAGAGATTAATAGCTGTCCCTTTTGAAAGGAGAAATAGGAGTAGCCACAATCAAGCTTTCCTGATAGTTTTTCCTCCTTGTCTTTGATAACTTTCTCTATCAGAGCCGCCCTCTTTAAATGGAGCCCCAAGTCCTTCCTTTGCACTCAGTGCTTGAGGCTTTGTCCCTCCTCTAGAGGCAGCGTCTCAATTGCTCTCCTTGCTCAGCTAATAGCCCTTCATTTTCTGAAAGATATTTTTTTTTTCTGTGGGGCTCAATGATAGCTGGGTGCTTCAGCTTCAGTAAAACCTGGATTCGATAAAACTCTTCTTAAAAGCATCCTGAATGAACACCTTATCTCCGTTCAGTTCACTTCGAGAGAAAATGGCCACATAGAAGAGAGAACCTCTTTAAATATCATTTGTAATCAAGGGAGTTCTCTGTGTTGCCCAATCAGCCGACAAGAACATTTTTTTTCTCCTTGAGTTTTGTTTTGTTTTTTCCTTTTTACAAATCTCTACTTCTTTATGGAGATCTAAACTTTGCTGAGGACATATGTGTTCATGTAACTTTCACATTTTGAAAAATAGGTTCTGAAAATCTGTGGTGTCTAGAGATTAAATCAGGACCTCATTTATTACCATCCTCCAAAAGAAAAAAAAAAAAAAGAACATTTAGGTTTTGGTAAAGGATGAAGGAGAAAGTAAAGAAATAAAAAAAGAAAAATTAAATATGGATCCCTTACCATTATACCGAATCATATAAACAAGGATGATTATGAGTTTTATTCCTTTGTTTTCAGCTCTAGCAACATCTTCCTCTCTACAGTTTAACTATACAGAAACCTCTTCTACCACAACCTCTGACATAGAGCATCACTTAGGTACTTATCAGGCTCTCTTAGAAAGCAACAGGATGTAGCAGAAAGCAGACAAGTTTGGAGATTTACAATTATAGGTTAGAATTTAACTCAGTCTCAGTAGATATGTGATATCAGGCTATTAGCCAAACTCTCTGAGCCTCAATTTCCCACTTGGCAAGGTAGGTTTGGTACCTTACGGTCTCAGGTCAATAGTCAGGGCTTCAGGGATAACTTCCTGGAGCACATGATCTAAGTAGTGCCTCCCTTCACTATTATATCATCCTGTTTATTTCCTTGCACAATTGTTTCTTTGCACTTTTATTATCTGTATCTCCAAAATAGAAAGTGCAATCCTGGAGAGAAAGGACTTCATCTGTATTTGCCAATGCTGTATTCGTAGCAGCCCCGACAGTTCTTTATACAGAACTGTAAGTAAGCCCTCTACAAAACTTTGTTAAATGAATAGAAGAATGAATGACTGGATTCTTACTTCATAGAATTTCTATGATGGTTATTTCAAACAGTATTTGTAAGGCATCTAGTACAAGGCTTAGTATTCAATAAAATCTTGAAATACATCTATCCATACAGAGTTGTCCACTGGCATA
>NW_011888827.1:7764369-7767680 GCF_000151845.1 Pteropus vampyrus
AGTCAGGGCTTCAGGGATAACTTCCTGGAGCACATGATCTAAGTAGTGCCTCCCTTCACTATTATATCATCCTGTTTATTTCCTTGCACAATTGTTTCTTTGCACTTTTATTATCTGTATCTCCAAAATAGAAAGTGCAATCCTGGAGAGAAAGGACTTCATCTGTATTTGCCAATGCTGTATTCGTAGCAGCCCCGACAGTTCTTTATACAGAACTGTAAGTAAGCCCTCTACAAAACTTTGTTAAATGAATAGAAGAATGAATGACTGGATTCTTACTTCATAGAATTTCTATGATGGTTATTTCAAACAGTATTTGTAAGGCATCTAGTACAAGGCTTAGTATTCAATAAAATCTTGAAATACATCTATCCATACAGAGTTGTCCACTGGCATACCCACTGTAATGGAGGGGAAATAATGCTCATATAAGCCCTCTAGGACGGATTCCCCAAATTGTAGCTACCTCAAAACAGCATGTGCTAAAAACCTCAGAATTGTTTCTTTTAGGCTGTAGTTAAACCAACTCAGTCTGGTAATGTGATAACCTAGTTATTTCATGTTGCTCACACATGCTGCTTGATGATTATTTGTGACTGCTTAATTAGAAGTGGATGTAATAAGGGCTGTTTTTAAAATAAAGACAATCTTTGAAATCTGGATAGGTGTGCAAGGTAGACGAGCATGAGAAATTCCATGGTAGTTAATAGATTGGAGACCAGCAGGTTTAGAGGAGTCTCAGACTGTCAGGTTGGGTGAGCGATCTTTGTTTGAGTTTATTTGAGTTTATTTGAAGCTGATGAACAGGACCTGTTCTTAAGAAGAATGAGCTCCGGGGAATAATTTAGCTAAGAGAACAAACCTCACTTGTCCAGGTTTTTAAAAAAGTTCCAAATGACCCAGTTAATAGTATCTCAGTTGTCCATCGTTTGTAAAAATTCCCGTTCTGGTTGGCAGTGTGTTCTTTGGCGAGGTTGAATGTTGCTGAGGGGGTGAGTGGAGCCACACCTGGTACAAATGGTTCTGTTCTCCAGCAGAAGCCTGAGACTATTTTTGATACCTTTTTATAGCAAAGAAATATCAAATAAAAGAAATTTACAATTGCAACCATGGTGTGGGGCATTATGACTCTTCCCTATCGGAGCGCAGGTAAATTCTTCCTTAGGAAACAAAAAGCTTAGAAAATCAAAGGTGGAAGACTTGACTCCCTTTCTCTCACACAGGTACATAAACCGCTGCAAATTGCTTATTCGATGCTGGATTTTCTCTTCTTTATGAAAAGCACAGCTATAATGCCACAGTTATGAAATTCTTAGAGCAAGATTAATCCTTAGGTGAGAATCCACATAGGTAATAATAATTCTCATTTTCTCCATCAAAAACAAACTGCAAAGCATCATCATATTTAAATACAATGCCATTCAACGCATGTTTCGTGTGTGTTTAACACAATTGACTCTCCTTGATGAAGGCTCAAATATCCCAGAATAATCAGAGACACTTAAGCCGTTTTTCTTCCTGGAAGTAATTTTAGCTAAGAAATCAACCAGAGTTAAATACTGCATTTGGGAGGGAAAATAAGGTACTTTAGGATTTATTTGTTATATGCTAGTATCCCAGGGAGAAACATATTTTCAGGCAAGGAACAAAGAAACAATAGATGTTCATGAAAATATAATTTCACGGCAGTATTTTACAATTTAAAGTTTCAGATTCTTTTCATATGTTGTTAGTAACTAACTTGGAAGAATTTATTTTAAAGATGTGTTCAAAAGTGCTTGCTTTTTTTAATCTACAGTTTTAAAAGCAAATGCTGAGTGATTGCTACATGTCCTAAAATGAGATAAAAAGAGGCAGTGGTTAAGAATCCTGAACTTGGAGATTTTCTCGTCTTACTTGGCAGGTAGGACAGGCATGAGAGAAGCAATTAAAACAGCACAAGCCACAGAACTCATGGGTTGATAAAGTAATTGGTTTCTGAATGAAGGTCTAGAGGATTAGATATATGCCTATAATTTTTCTAATGTATGTTTTGGTCCTTCTGCTCACGATTTCCTAGAATACTCTGATTTTTCCAACGTATCTTTTAATCTAAGGAATGTGACCTGCTAGGAGCTGTTTTAACACTTTCATAAACCCTAGGCTAACTCTTCCTTTCACGGGTATTTTTACATCTTATCAGACTGATTAAAAAGCATCACATTTTACATTCAATGTCAGTCTCTGTTGAAAAATTTTTGAGGGCATCTTATCATTTTTTGCCTTTAAAAAGATTTGGCTGCTGTAATCTCATTTACTGTTGTTTATCATTTATCAGCAATTACTGGAAGAATTCCTGAGTACACGTTGATACCCATCTAGTCAGAAAAATCTAAATAAAATATTGTTTTTAAATAAAATAAGTTTTAACAAAATTAGACCTCGCTATTAAAGAGTTGGGATAATGTTAGATTTTGTAGATAATTAAATATTTGTTAAACTCAAATTTTCAATTTTCTTGTGTATGTTAAAGACAATTTTTTCCTAGCCCTCAAACATCTTATAGGCCTGTGAAAAACCCCTAGTTATTATGCTCGACACAGAACTTCAAACGCCGTGGGCCAAATATGGAGAACAAAACATGTATCTTCCTTGCTCAATAGGTAAGGCCTCTTTCAGAAAAAATTTATTGCCATCAAAGGTAACATGAAATAGAGCTTGGAGAGACTTGGCTCTTTGCCCGCTTTAGCCACAAACAAAGCTCCAATTGACTCCCATTTTTTTTTCTTGTAGAGATTAGGTTGTGTTTTCAAATAAGAATGAGGTGACTAATTTCTCTGACAGTTTAACAAAATCTTTTATTCAATGATTAAATGCCTATGTTTAATTCTTTTTTGTTAAAATTATTGGAGTGACATTGGTTAATAAAATTATTTGGGTTTCCAGTGTATGATTCAATAATACATCGTATGGATATTGTATTGTGTATTTATCCAAAGACAAATCTCCTTCCGTTACCATGTATTTGATTGACCCCCTTTACCCTTATCTATCTCCCCCAAATCCCCATTCCCTCTGGTAACCACTAAACTGTTCTCTGTGTCTATGTATGAGTTTTTGTTTATTTGTTGCTTTCAGTTTTATACCCCACATATAAATGAAATCATATGATTCTCAACTTTTTCTGTCTGACTTATTTCACTTAGCATGATAATTTCAAGATCAAACTACGTTGTTGCAAATGGTAGTATTTTACCTTTTCTTATGGCTGAGTAATAGTCCATTGTATATACACACTACATCCTCTTTATTGAACAATCATCTATCAAAAG
>NW_011888827.1:7767730-7789946 GCF_000151845.1 Pteropus vampyrus
CTAGTCAGAAAAATCTAAATAAAATATTGTTTTTTAATAAAATAAGTTTTAACAAAATTAGACCTCGCTATTAAAGAGTTGGGATAATGTTAGATTTTGTAGATAATTAAATATTTGTTAAACTCAAATTTTCAATTTTCTTGTGTATGTTAAAGACAATTTTTTCCTAGCCCTCAAACATCTTATAGGCCTGTGAAAAACCCCTAGTTATTATGCTCGACACAGAACTTCAAACGCCGTGGGCCAAATATGGAGAACAAAACATGTATCTTCCTTGCTCAATAGGTAAGGCCTCTTTCAGAAAAAATTTATTGCCATCAAAGGTAACATGAAATAGAGCTTGGAGAGACTTGGCTCTTTGCCCACTTTAGCCACAAACAAAGCTCCAATTGACTCCCATTTCTCTTTTTTTTTTGTAGAGATTAGGTTGTGTTTTCAAATAAGAATGAGGTGACTAATTTCTCTGACAGTTTAACAAAATCTTTTATTCAATGATTAAATGCCTATGTTTAATTCTTTTTTGTTAAAATTATTGGAGTGACATTGGTTAATAAAATTATTTGGGTTTCCAGTGTATGATTCAATAATACATCGTATGGATATTGTATTGTGTATTTATCCAAAGACAAATCTCCTTCCGTTACCATGTATTTGATTGACCCCCTTTACCCTTATCTATCTCCCCCAAATCCCCATTCCCTCTGGTAACCACTAAACTGTTCTCTGTGTCTATGTATGAGTTTTTGTTTATTTGTTGCTTTCAGTTTTATACCCCACATATAAATGAAATCATATGATTCTCAACTTTTTCTGTCTGACTTATTTCACTTAGCATGATAATTTCAAGATCAAACTACGTTGTTGCAAATGGTAGTATTTTACCTTTTCTTATGGCTGAGTAATAGTCCATTGTATATACACACTACATCCTCTTTATTGAACAATCATCTATCAAAAGGCATTTCAGTTGTTTCTACGTCTTGGCCAACGTGAATAATGCTGCAGTGAACATCAGGGTGCATACATCTTTATGGATAAATGTTTTCAGATTTTGGGGGTGCATACCCAGAAGAGGGATTGCTGGGTCATATGGAATATTTAGTTCTTTTTATATATCACGAAGAGCCATATGACCAGTGTTCCCCAAGAAGAAGGCACCTAATATTTCTTGAGTACTTGCTTCATTCCAGACTTTATTCTAGGTGCCAGTCATATATATATAAATGAGTTTTATGGATGAGGTAAGTGGTGATCAGACAGATAAGTGTCATACCCAGTTACCCGTAGCTAGTAAAAGGGAGCAGTGACATTACACCCACATGTTGTGCAGATAGTCACACACCCATGTAGTTACCTTGATTTTTCTATTTTAATGTAGTTATTGCTGATGTTAAGGTCTACTCTATCGTTAGTTCTAAGAATTTTTCTTTTGGGATCATCATGTTGACCTCAAGTTACGCTAGTTCTGTCATCTTCTTTTTAATCCTTGTCCTTCACTTTCTCTTTGTTGGTCTTATTATTTTAGTTAAGTCCTTCAAAAACAACGTAAAATAGAAGCCACAATAATGAGCAGACATTATTTCCTAACCTTAATGTAAATGTTTTTAAAAATGTTACTGTTGAGTATGTTATTTGATATGTCACATCTAAGAAGACTCCTATTCCAACTTTGCTGGTACTCTTTTTAAACATATGTTAATACTGAATTTTGTGAATGCTTCGTATAATTTTATTTTCTTGTAGCCATCTGTATTTCTGTATAGATTATAGAACTATAACCCTAAATCCAGAAAATTTGAACAGATATTTGGTCCTCAAGGCCTTTTTAAATTCTAATTAGGGGTTGGCAATTAGGATTTGGGGTTCCCAATGAGAATGCTCATTAAGAAGTAAAGTATTTATTCACTTCAAATACACATTTCCATGACTTTATTAGAATGCTGTAAAGGAGATGACTAAAGCCTTATGGAATTTCACCCCACACTCCATATGGTTTTAAGTAACATTTCATCTTAGCATCCAAGTCTTGTTTAGTTTTGTATGTCCAGTTGGAAAAAACAAAAACAGAAAAATAAAAATTTCCTTCTTTCCTTGAGCTTTTTTTTAGCAGGGGTAGTATTATAGCCACTGAGATGAAATTAGACTGTGCTTGGTTTCATCTCCTGACACACTCTTAGCCTCTTGAAAGCCCTCTGAAGATTAGAAGCCATTCAGTCTCAGAAACCAATCGCAGGTTTGACATGTTGGCGTCCGCGTCTCTTTCCCTGGTGGCTTCAGCTCTATAATGTGCAGACCAACCTGTCTCTGAAAAATTATGCTTTTTAAAAGTCAAGAGGACGAAGGTTTAACTCTCCTGGCAGCTCCAAACCACAAATACTTTCTTATGTGTTGTTCATGGTTGACGCTTGGACTCAGAGGAAGATAATTTTGACTCCACATGGCTCTGGGTGGCAGAAACCCCAGTTCCAGCTCTGGCTTTGTCACTTCATTCCTCTTGACCTCACTTACCTCTTTAGTGATAGAAAGCAACTGACCCCTGTGGATATCTCTGATATTCAGGCTCTGTTTCCAGAAATTACGAGATTCTCACAGCTTCCACCTCTCTTCCCATCTTTCCCATTGTCCTGCTTATGTCTCCCCAAGGATGTCTGAGTCCAAGTACAATTGCTTACTTGTCACTTGCTGAGGATAAAAGTGTCCCTCTCTCCAGGCTGGACCACATGATGGACATGAAGACAATGGGCAAATTATGACTATGTCATTTGCAAGTGAAGGGATGTACTCGAAGTAGCATAAGAAAAAGCAGGTTGGTGCAACTGAAAGTCCAGAGACCAGACAGTCTTCCTGCATCACCAGATGCAGGTGCTCGAAGAACAATGTTGAGAATGGGTCCCTCTCCTCTTCTCCCTGCCTCTTGGATCACATCTCTCCCACATTGGCAGCATTCTCGGGCAGCTTTTCCCATGCCAGCTTCAATTTGCATTACAACTTCAGTAGAAAGAGATCTTCTCTCGACCACTAGTTCCACTGAAGTCTTGTATAGATTCTCAGTTCCACTTATGTGACATGCTCTATATCATTCAGAGACTTCACAGGAAATAGTTCACTCAAATTGGATGATTTGGGGAGGGTCTAATTAAGGGACTATTCTCAAATATATAAGCAGTGTGTAGGGAAACCACAGGGAGTCCAGGCACTTCGGGACCATGACTTTGGTGTTTTATTATTACTTTTAGGCTTGGAAACAGAAAGAGCGATCTGCCTGGAGCTGTGACCTTTGGCTAAGAATTGCAGTGAACACAGGGTGAATACATAGCTCACTCTCAATCTCGATCCTCCTTGTGATCTCTTGCCGGTGTTTGGCAACAGCAGAATCTAAACTAAAAGCCAGAAGATAAGGGAGCTCACTGATGAAGTCTATACTGGTCAACCTCTTGGGGCACAGAGCATGGTAGAGAGGGATGGAGAGTGAATTCGGGGGTTAAATGGGAGATACTCATCTCACACTTAAGTCTGAATCAATCCCCATGGCCAGGGGAAAGTAATGTTTGATGGGTCGGATCTGGGTCCATGCCCATCCCTGGGGCCGAGAGTGAGGTCCAGCTGAACTCAGTTAAGGAACTAGGAGCTTGCCCGCACGTGTGTGCATGTGCTTCCTCGGCAAACATCATGGCGCGTTACCAGAAAAAGGGGGCTGGAAAAATGAGCCACCATGGGTCAAATGTATTTCTCTTGTATTTATTTAACTAATCTTAAAGACCCACCAATTTTTTTTTTCCCTTGGCCTTTTGCTCACAGGACTAGAATGGGGCTTGACTGGCAGAGGTTGCCCTGGTTACTAAGTCAGCCTCATCACCTCACGTGGACTCGGTCATGAACTCCAGCCGTATATCAGTCTCCTCTGCCAAGTTCCCTGGAAAACATGCCCCACATATTGACAGACTGGCTTGGTCCAAGGGCTTCAGTCTGAGTTGACCTTCAGTTCTCCATGGCTGCCTCTGAGCCTTGCTCATTCCAGGTCAGTTTGTGTTATTCTTCTCCCTGTCACTTGTATCCAGTTCCACTTCCTTGTCTCCATCCAAAATCCTAGACCAAGATAATTTTTGGCAACTCTATTTTCCATTCTGTGTGTTATTTCTCATTTTAGGTGCTCAGCTTTAGAATCTCAAAGGGGTAAATAAAGCCAAATAAAGCCAAATTTTTTAGCTAATTGCCTTGGCATACTTTTCTGCTGGTGTTGGAAGGTGGAAATCTAGGGACGCCAGCCCTAGACAACCACCCCTGCTTCCTGACACACAGAGACACACAGGATTATGCACTTTTCTAAGGCTCAGTAAACAACACTATCACAACCTACGCAGCAGTCACTTGCCAAAAAAAAGGTAGAAAATCGTTGAATGTGGTCATTGCAGTGGAGTGACACAAGAGGATGAGCAAAGAAGGAGGGAGAGAAAACTGTGGGGAGAAACTACTCAGTGCAATTCTGAGCTTTGCTGGAGTAGTACCTTCAAAGACTAGACCAAAAAGTTCCCTGAATCTTACCAGCTACAACCCCATCATCCTCCCCATCTCTGCTCCCCAATCCCTGCCTGAAAAGAGAGGAATAAATAGGAATTGAGTATTTAAAGAGACAAGGAAAACAGAGACACCCTTTCTCAAAAGACAGCAAGAACACCTGTCATCATTTACATGAGGCCCTGAGTGTGTATCTTTAATAGAGTCATAAATATTCTGTCTTGGGAGGGAGTGTAAGCACTCACTGCACTTGTTGCTATGGCAGCTTGACAGTTTTAATAACTGGAAATAGCAAATCATTGGGTTGTTGGGTCCTCTTTTTTCAGGACTAGCAGTAATTTCTGTTCTTTCCCAAGAATTATTTCTTTGTCATTGTAGGCCTCCCTGGGGCTGCCTTTCTCTTCGGTTTTCTGAGACCATGATAGTCCCTCTTGACCCTCATTTGCATAAGGAGCAGTTTGTCCATGCTTACTGAGCTTGTGAGGCTGTGTGACCTTGGGCAGTAACCTAACCATGGTTGCCTCAGTTGCCTGACTTGTGACATGGAGAAAAGAATCATGCCCACATCACAAGGTTGTTGTGAAGATTGAGATAATGCAAATAAGTGCAGAGCACTTTCTTAGCTTTAGGAAATGTCGATTCTTCCTATTAAAAATGAAAATATGGGTTACAGGGATTTGATGATAGATGGCAGGAGTTCGGATGGGGCAAGCTGAGAAAGTTCTGTGAGCTAGACCTGAGAGCACAGGTGAGAGGAGTTGTTCCCTTTTTATTTTTTGCTCCATCATTGTTTCCAGATCTGTCTTGGTTAACTCTTGCTTCGTGGGACTTTCCCTCTGCCTACTCTCTCCAGCATGATGGCAAAGACAGTAGTAGATGCCATGAGGACAAAGACTGAGGTTCTGATGGCTCTTTGGATCCCCCAAGGCCCCCAGCACAATGTTTTGCACATAGTAAATGCTCAGGAAGTATCTGATGGTTGATAGCTATACGAGGAAGAGGGCATTCTAAACAGGGGAAAAGGCTGATAAACAACTGTGGTGGGAATTTACATGATTTCTGGCTTCTCAGAGACATTTTGTTTTTTCCCCATTCTCTCTGGCTCCTATTTTCTGTTGGTCAAAATCCAATTAACCAGGGGCCACCTCCCTCACACTCTTAGATTTTTGGCAATTGGCTCCTCAGCACCATTAAAAAACTAGATCCCACGCTCCATGGTGTGACATTTCATTCACTCTAGGACTTAGTCCAGCTGGGGAACTGACCAGGAATAAAAAGAAGTGGAGGAGGAACCTGAGAGAACACCCAAGCAGTCCAAGCCTGTACTTTGCTTTTCCTGTCTTCTTCCTTTTCCTTTTATGAATATATTATTTTTAGCTAAGTAATGCATACACATGATCTTGTGAAAATATTAAACAAAAAAAGAAAAGAACCACATTTTTCTCTAAACATCATGTAGAATGTGATACATTCTATAAATTCATAAAAAAATATACCTTTGTGTTTTGTACGTATTTTATTTAATAAATAAGATCATTCTGTATTTATAGTGTTGCATCTTTCTTTTGCTTCTTAACTATGTATCTTATAGATCTTTCTATGGACACATTCAATCTTTTTTTAATATCATTGTTCCATAGTTTATCTAATTAATCATCTATTAACGGTGATTTAGGTTGTTTTAATTTTTTTTGTATTCCACTAAACATCATAAAACATGAGTGATGACACACAGATACTTGTTTTTCTCTAAGGCCAATACCTTGCAGTAGAATTGCTGGTTCTTTTATTAAGTATTATTCTATATCTTTAAGTAAAATTTGTTTTTTTTTAAATTTTCTTTAGAAGTTTAAAAAATTTTTGTGAGTGCTATTCTTAGCTAGTTTCATAATTTTATTTCTATTGTGAACAGAATCTATTATTCCATTATATTTCATAATGGGTTAGCTTTGGTGTGGATGAAGCTACTGATTTTTGAGTGCTGACTTTCCTTTTGACCACTTTGCTAAAACTACTTGTGAATCCTAAAATCCTCTTAGATTTTTCTATTCGATATTACATCATCTGTAAACAAGGATAGCTTTGTCTTTTTTTTAATGTTTATAGTGCATTTATTTTTCTTATCTTATTGCATTTGCCATATTATTTACCTGATTTTGACCAACTCTTTACACTCTTTAACTTCAGAGGTGAGATATCTCAAAAATGGTCAGAAGGGTATAGATTTACTACTATTTCATGGGACTTGTTAGGAGTAGTTATTTCTGCCATGAGAAACTGATGATAAGAGGCCAGAAATGGGGCCAGATTCCAAGGGAGATGTAATGGGGGGGCCGAGGGGGAGCAGGGAGATTGGAATGGTCTTCGAAGTGAAGAGCACCTAAAGGTTATATCAACAATACGCATTAACCAAGGAAATTAGGCAGCATGTATGAATGTGGATGTAGTCTTTCTATAAACTTTTGTCCTGTAGGAAATGGTTGTCATAAACTTGTGTTTCCAGACCTAAACTCAGGCTCTCAATGGATCATGCCCAAATAGACCTAATCCAACTCTCTCATTTGTACCCTCGATGGTGACAACATGCCATACTCCTGAGCTGACAGGGTAAGACATACATTTTTGCAGTGTTAAGCACTGGCTCCACTGCCCATCTACCGTCTTTACCTCCCGTTGTGATCAGTGGCCTATATTAAAGTAACATCAAAGTTTGAAGTCTTAACAATGGAACAAAGTTAACTTGTATGATATAGAGCTAATCTACAAACTTTGGTCCCTTTAGCAGAAATCTCTGAATTATAGATTTAACCAGGATAATGGTGTAGGGGTTGGAGTGAAAGCTGACCAATGGGGAATTGTCAGAGACATAATGTAGAAATCAATATAATGAGGGTTGGCAATTCTTGAGCGTAGATGTAACCATATTCGGTGTCTTTTTTCATAAGATCTTTGAGGGACACTGCATGTCATAACTCCTTGTGTTTCATGGGTCACTAATTACCTTTTGCAGCATGCTTCAAATCATAGTCCCCTTTGGAAAGAGATTTTTAAAGTTACTGTCTTAATAGAAGTTGGATTCTAATTTGGTGCTTTATTTTTCATACCTTGTTTAGAGTTTCTCCCACCCCTTTAAAAAATTATTTTCAAGAGAAGTCTTACCTACGGAGTTTATGCCAAACTTGAAGTGAAAACTTTAGATTTTAACGAAGTAGAGTTGCTCATCTTCCTTCTTCCCTCAAGAAAAGTTTAAACTTTGGAACTCAGAGTGGAACGATAGGCCTTGGGTAAATATGCATAAAGATGAAATGACAATGTAGGCAGCCTGGCTTCAGAACAGACGACCCTGATGATGATATTTCTTCTGCGAGTTCTCTCCTCTCTCCCTCATGTACATTTCTTTCTGAGTAATGTCTTTGGGCCCAGTGGAAAAGTGCATAATGTTTTCCGGTAGCTGAAATGAGGTTAAAGTAATGAAATTCTGCCGACTGAAGTTTAGGAGGAAAATGCTTAGTAGTTACTGGGACACGGCCAGTTACTGGGAAAGCAGTTGTGTAACCAGAAAAGGAACTTAGTGGCTTGTACAGCCGTGGGTGGTTCTTGAGTGTAGGTACTGGCACTTTGGTGGCAAGATTCCTGTTTGAAAACTGGATAGAGCTGGTGTCTTGTTTTGGCCAGGGCATCCCTAATGCCAAGGTCACAAATGTGTGCTCAGAAAAATCAATCGAATGAGTCCATAGGGGAGAAATCGGAGTGATATGATACACAGTTCTTATGCCCGCATCACATCCCCTCCTCTGCCTCTGAATCTCTGCAGCTACCTGGGCAGTTAAGGACTCACCTTGTGCTCACTCGACCCAGTGTGCAAGGCTGTGATGTCGTTCTTCCTGTGTTCTGCCTCGGGTCCTCTCTGCACTCACAGGCGTTTGCATGGCTGTGCAGGACAGACTAGAAGTGAGGTGATATTAATGCTTCTTGGAGGGAACTCTTAGCCAGTGAAGGTTGGGAGCTGATGGATTAAGTCTCCCGTCTTTTGGGTGGGGTACTGTGGGAGGCATCCCATATGCATAGAAATGATTCCCCGTTGCTCATGGCAGGACCTCGATAATACCCCCTCATATTGGTTTTTCCTCCTTTCCTGTCCCATTCTCTCTCTGCCCTCACTCCTGCCTCCTGAGATCATCTGCCAAATAAAATGCCCTCACCCTAGTTCTTGGCTCTCACTGTACTTTGGAGGAAGCCCAAACTAAGACAGGTGTGTAGGAAGAGGGCAGGAGCATAAGCTTTTGCTTTTCCAGATGGATCCTCCCATGATTTCAGGCTTGTTCATGTTCCACCAGGAGCCACTCTGCTGCCATCCTAACTACTAGGGATTTAGAGCATTGGCCCTGGGTCTGGCTGCCTGGGTTCACTACTCATAAGCTGTGTGACCTCGGACATGACCCTTAATCTTTTTGCGCTTCATTTTCTTCTTCTATAAAACAAAGATGAGAACAGCGCGTACTAGGTGAGGTGATTGTTAAAATTCAATGAGAACATGTCTATAAAGCTCTTGGCTCCGTACTGGCACATGGTGAGTGCTCAATCCATGCTAGCTGCTATTAGGACAATCACTTCTCACGTGAGATTACTTTCAATCTTTGATATATTGTGGCTATCTGTGTATGTCTATTATCTCTCCAAGGAAACCGAAAGATTCTTAAAACTGGAACCTGTGGCTTTTCCATCTTAGTGTGCCCAGCTGCACCCAGCAATGTGGCTTTCACAGAGTAGACATCCAGCCATGTTATACAAATAAAAGAATGTCCTTGCTCTTGCAGTGATTTGAATAGCAACTTCCTATTCTCAGAAGTTTGATGTCTGGAATCACCATACCGTCCTTCAGAAGCAAAGACCAAGCCCCCATGACATGGACTTTTGAATACATTTTCCAGATATATCATCATTATCAGATGAGTAGGAATTTTTTTTTTTTCCTCTCTACCAGTACTATCCAATAGAACTTTCTACATTTTTGGAAATGTTTTCTCTGCTGTCCAATACAGTAGCTTGTAGGTACACGTGGCTCTTGAGTATTTGAGATGTGACAAGTGTGACTAAGGAACTGAATTTTAAATTTTATTTTATTTTAAATAACTTAAATTTAAAGAGCCACACATGCTCAGCGTCCATAGTACTAGATAGCACAGCGCTGTATTTTTCCAGCACCTAGCCCAGTGTCTGGGGTTGGTGCTAATAAAAGTTTGCTGAACGGAAGAGTAAGTGAGCGTTTTTGCACATCTACTCTCTTCTTTGCTCCTCACAACTACCCTTTTAGGAATCATAGCAGAGCAATTATTATTTTATAGATGGTGATGATGATACATCGACACCGTTACTATGACTACTAACAGTAACAATAGCAACGACCAACAGGTACTGAGAGTTACTCTAGGCATGTACTTAGTACTTTGGACATATTGTCTTACTTATTCTCCATAATAACTTCATGAGAGCGTATCTGATTTAAGGTTCCCCCTGTATTGATCTGCTAGGGCTGCCATAACAAAACACCACAGACTGGGTAGGTGGCTTAAGCAAAAGAATTTATTTTCTCATAGTACTAGAAGTCCAAGATCAAGGTGTCGGCTGGTTTGGTTTCTCTTGGGGCCTCTCTCCTCCGCTTGAACATGGCTGCCTTCTCGCATGTCTGCATATGACCTTTCCTTCTTGTATACACATCCCTAGTGTCTCTTTATTTGTTCAGATTTCCTCTTCTTAAAAGGACACTAGTCCGATTGGATTAGGGCCCACCCTAACAATCTCATTTTAACTTAATCACCTCTTTAAGTAAAAGCCTAACCTCCAAATACATTCTGAAGTCTTCAGGGTTAGAGTTTCAACATGTGAATTTTAGGAGGACGCAATTTAGTCTATAACATCCCTAAAGAAGACACTGAGACAAGGACTTGGGTGCAGGTAATTCATTTGGGAAGCACAACTGAGGAAGGCGAGACATGTAGAAAAGCCAGTAGAGGGCGTGCTCATGAATAGGTTACTGGACCTCAGTCCTGCTGGGAACACATGTCAGAACAGCCTGAACAGAGCCTGGGAGGGTGGAGTATTTATTCATAACACCATGTTGGGCATATCTCCCTGGCACTTTGGGATTGCATCTGCCTCTGGAGAGTTCAAGAGAAAGCCCTCCAGCAGAGAAAGGGACACAGTTGTTTAAGGTGGGAAGCTGTCAGCCTCAGCTGGAAGCTCAGCTGTATCAAGGGAGAATAGGGGTTGCCGAGAGGAACAGGCAGGACATCAGTAGCACCTGCTAGAGAAAGGTGATGAGGTTCTTATCCCTATTTTCTTGAGACATAGAACCCGAGGCAGAGAGATGTTGAGTAACCAATAGCAAATGATAGAATTAGAATTTAGTCTATATGATTGCAGAACCCACAATCTTAGCTACCACATTAACAAAACTCACTCATTAATTGAATAAATATTTCTTATATGTCAGATATACTAGTGCTAGTGATATAGAGATGGGCAAGACACCAATCAGCTCTTCGGAACTCATGTCTGGTAGTGACTTATCCAGAATTAGCAGCAGACCTGGGGCGATAACCCAGGTCTTCGGGTTCCTGTCACTGTTCTTTGCTCTCCCCAGGCTGAGCTATGGGTGACAGACACACTCAGACTATTCACATTCCTCTTTTTGACACTCCCTTCTCTGCCTTCAGAATCAGCCCCTTAGATGGCATGACACCTCTCAGTTCTTTAGCTTTGTTCCAAAAAGAGGCTCCTTGGGAGGTGAAGCAAAAGGTGCAGCTGGAGTTTGTTTCCTCCAGCTTGTTCACTTTTGTTCTTTCTCTTACAAATTCCCTGCCTACGTGGGTGTTGCCAGGTGCCTGGTCTCTCCATTCCGGGGTCTGTGATGCGTCTCAGGTGAACATGGTCAAGATGCCCATCATGCGCTCCGAGATGCAGGCTCCTCCTGTGATCCACGGGAAAGGATCCTGGGGATCGAGTGAGGAAAGATGGACTGAACCCAGCAAATTCCGTGGCAGGAAAAGAAAGCTTCTGCTCTCAGGTTTGAGCTGCTTTTAATTACATTTGTTGATTGCGAGGCGGCAAGAATATGAAATCTATTTTAGAACATGTGTGTTTGTGTAGCTATTGAGTCAGTACATCTAACAAAGATCAATATACTTTGGCTGTGTTGACACTGTTGGCTCTTTGACAGATTCTCATTTTTTTCTCCTTCAAATGTGCATTCACTTACAATACCCCATCTGAGTCTTATAAAAGCCTCATGAAATGGTGAGAGCAGACGTCTTCATTTTGCAGTGTGGAAACTGAGGTTGAGAGAGGTGAACACTTGCTTTACTTCGCAGGGTTTGGGGGAAAAAGAAATAAAGTTATAAATATGAGCAGAGGTTTGTAGAAGGTAAAGCGTTATGCAGATATTATTGTTCCCAATGTCACGTGTCTCTTTAGTGACAGAGCCCGAATCAGATGGCGCTTTCTTTGACTTCTAGAAGAGCACAGTGATTGCACTGCGGTAGGATGCTTGTTCTTACTAAGGCCTCTCACAATAACAAAGGAATCTAATTACCTCCCAGGTTAACCTTGAAAACCTTGATGTTAAGCAAGTCTGTGAATGACTATTACTAGGTGTTCTGGTTATTGCTGCTGGCAGAACAAACCACTTCAAATTTAGTGTGGTAAGACATTTCATTAAGCTTATGGATTCTGTGGGTCTGAAATCCCAAAGGGCACAGAGTGGGGATCTGTATGAATCTGTTCCACGATGTCTGGGGCCTCAATTGGAGAGACTCTAAGGCTGGGGAGGATGCTATTTCTGGAGTCTGGGATGACCGGAAGACTCAGTTGTGAGTCTGGTGCTTGGACTGGGAAGAAGCCCAGGACTGCTGGGCTTATCGGTGACCTCTCCCTGTGGCCTGGGCTTCCTCACAACATGGCTGCCTCAGGGAAGTTTTCTTACGTAGCAGCCGAGGGCTCCAAGTACAGATATTTCAGTGGGACAAGGCAGAAGCTGAATTGCCTTTTCACTTCCTTGACTGGTTACAAGGAAGCCATGAGCCAACCCAATAAGGGAAGGGGGACACAGGCCCTACCTTTTGAGGAGAAGAATGTCAAGGTCACATTGTTGAAAAGCTTGTGGGATGGGAAATATTGCCGCATCCATTTTTTTGTAAAATGCAATTTGCTACACTTGGTCTCCTCTTACTATCTTACTTTTCCCCCTCTATCTTAATTTCTTCAAAGAAAGTTCTAGAATTATATTTGTTTATGCAAAATGCTTCTGTGTTTGAAAAATAATGTGGAAGTACAAAAAACAAATATGAATATTAGCCTCGTGAACAAAAGTGTAAAGTGCATAATTTACATTTTGTCTGACTTCACCAGGATGGCTTTTTCTATATGAAGATTAAATTATCCATTGACTAAGAAGCCATTCCACCTATTGCTGGTAGCATTTGTTAATGAGGCAATTCTTGATAGCATTAAATGGTTTCTAGATTGCAGCTGTGATGTTCAGCCATCTGTGTGTTAAATGTGCATCTATCAACCCCTCTCCTTGAGTTAATAATAAAAGTCAGGACAGGCATACCTCGCTTTATTGTGCTCCATCGTTGTTGCGTTTTTACAAATAGAAGACAAAACTTTCCACCAGCAAAAAGATTATGACTTGCTTTCTTGCTGTGGTCTGGAACCAAACCTGCAATATCTCCAAGATATGCCTGTAATATGTAATTCTGTAGTAGCAGATATTGTAGGGTGGGAGAGATTTGATGGACAGTGGGTGTTTCAGAGCGGCAGGATGAAAGCAGGCAGTGTGGGCTGTTACAGATAAAAGGAACATCTGAATCAAGTGCATGTCAAAGCTTTGTCACTGATGTGTGTGTGCATAGGAGCCTGACAAGGAGTGGATTTCCTGAGAAGCTTTGGGAAAGAGTTTTATATGGGAAAAACCAAAGTAACATGAAATGGAGTTTTGGAGTCCGAGGTAGTTGTTTCAAAGGAAATGCTGAGATGCTGGGTGGCCCTGGCTTTTGTGTTCAGATTTTGACGGCACCACTGATGTTCAGATTAGTGTGTCCAAACATTTGCACGCACATGTACGCCATGCTCAGTACTTTGAGATTAGTTAGGGACGAATTAAGTTTGTGCCTAAGTATGGTTTTGGTCTGCAGATCGTTAAGGACATAAAATTTAGATTATAATGGGATGCTTGCCAAAGTCTTTCTCATTAAAAAACCTTTCTCAGCAGCTATTGGATACCTACTGCATTTAAGGCTCTGGGAACATAAAGACATTTGAGCCTTGAATCCTGCATTCTTGTTGGTGAGACAAGATGTGAAATGTACAGTTTGGTATTGTTAACTGGATTTAAGAAACAAACTGAGTGTTCCAGATACAGTTTTAGTTGGTCAGAGGGTGTACCCCTAGGAATGAGGCTGTCAAGTACGTATTCACACTGGAGATGAGGCCCAAAATGAACTTGGTGGGCAGCTAGGATTCAAAAGATGAGAGGTCAGGGGCACGCCCAGCTCAGTCTGAGGAAGCAGGGAATTGAGACTAGGGTGTGTACACAGGTGTGGAGGCAGGAGCAGTGTGTGTGGACTTCACCCCAATCCCAGGGCGTAATACCAACTGAATCTGGAAAAGTATATTGGGGGTATTTTAAAGAAGGAAGCTAGCTATCTGACTAGGGGAAGAGAGAATCATTGCAAATCTTTGTTTTCAAGTGAGGCTAAGAAGATGAGTTCATAGCCTCCCTATCAGCAGCCAGAGCTGAAAACCTCACTCCGGCAACCACAGCCGTCTCTGAGGCCTGCTTTTGATTTTATGACTCCTTACCAAGTGACAGTGCTGACAAGGACATGTGGGCCACTGTATGAATTACTCAGATCAAATTAAAGCCATCAATCTCCAGGACAAGCCCAGTAGAGGATGGGCCTGCTTCTGAGTTTGAATCAGAGTAACCTAAGTGTCAGTAATGAGCCCAACTGCTTAGGGAGCTGCTGGGTTTCAGGAGTCCAGGACTCCAGCAAGTTTTGTGCTTCTTGCAGCCCATGAGAGAAGGGCACAAAACTGGTCTGTACCTCCTCTCACTGCTGCCTGGCTGTGAGTTACCAAGAGACGTTAGAGGAAAGGCTCTGACTCCCTTTTAATTGAATGGAATGGGGTTGGGGCATGCTGCCATGATGCTAAAAACAAACATCATAGAGAATTAAGTTGGGAGAGGATGAGAGCCTGTGTGAGGTGACTTCAGGTGACATCGTGCTTGCATCTCTCCTGCTTCCCTGCTTACTATGGATGCTCAGGGACGCTTGTTAGCTGATTGGAAAAGTCGGGCATTAGTGCAGACTTGGCACTGACAATTCAAAACATTATCAAACTTTTATTCCTTTGAACTAACAGCACAGAAGTGATGGAGAGTAAAAAATGTAATATTTATAAGCAGCACTGGTGTATAGGTTTTCTCCAGCAAAGTGAGGAAAGTGATCATTTAGTTCTTTAACAAATATTTATTGAGCACCTACTACATGGCAGGATGAGGTACCTAGGATGCAGTGGAGAACCAGCCAGAGTCCTGTGACGTGCAGCTTTAATCAGGTTGGAAATGATGCTAAAAGACATGAGAGTGCTATGAATTACCTTTTGTCTTCTCAGTTAATTTTAATATTCAAATTAAGATGGTGATATAAACTTGAAACTATATTCCACCATACGGATCAATCAAATAAGTGGCTGTGTTTTTAAATGACATCATCATCATCATCATCATCATCATCATTATTTTGCCTATGAAATAAGTCAAAAGAATGATAATGTTCAGTTCTGGTAATGAAATTACTGATACTCACTACTTATACAAGAAAATGCTTTCATAAATTGGTGGTGGCAGAGCCCAGCAATTCGGGACATTAGCACACACTCCAGGGGATTCTGTGGTCTGCCCAAGAATGAGAACCCCTTGTCTAACTCAGTAGAGCCGTCAGAAGCTTGACAAGAGCTGCTGAGGAAGGGTGCACTGTGTTGCTTTCTATCTGCTTAACCTGAACGTCCACTGCTTCCCAACTAACTTATCACTGGTACACAGTTCATTAGTTACAGTTCGTGTTGATTTCTTTGGCCTAACTTCAGGCGTTTCCAGCCTCTGCAGGTCCATGTAACATCTACAAAGGATGCTAGAGTGGGCAAAACAGAGAGGGAAGAAATAGGACAAACATGTTTAATAAACTTATTTCCTCTTTGAGTTGCGACCGGAGAATGCAAAGCAATAAGGATCCTTCCTTGTCAGCCTAACAAGTGTTCTGAAAAAAATCAATAATGAAACTGTCCTGTCTAAATCGTCTTAAAAATATAGTCTCGCTCCTTATTGCTACCGTGTGTGGAGGGAGAGAGATTCTGCAGGACAAACCCATCCTTTGGCCAAGCCTGACCCAGGGGATGGCTTACGCGAGGGTCCTGCTCTTTGGTTAGTAGATGAGATGTGGCTGTCGTGACGACAGGGACATATTGGCAATCACAGCAGAAATAATTCTGTTCTGGACTTTTGTTCCTGAGCCTGTGCTTGTCAGAGATTTCCTTGGTGGGTTGCCTGCCCCTGAGTCAGGTGTTGCTCGTGAACCTCTCCTCCCCTTTCTCCCAGGAAAAGAGCGCTGTGGGGAATTGCCAGCCTCAGCCAGTCAGCAGTCAGAGCTGCCATCGTGCAGGTGTGTCACCCACAGTCTCCATGCAGGAAGGAGCTGGGTTTCCATAGTTCTGTTCAGACTGACAGAACTGGGCTGAGGATACATCCCACAAATTAATCGACTTATCCAGGGCTCTTTTAAGCTTTGATAGTTACCAAAAGGAAATGTCAGAATGAAGATGTGGTGTCTGCAAATGCTGAATAATTGGGGTGGCGGGACGGATCTTCCTGCAGTAATTAGGTGTGGAAGAACAATTTCTCTTGGGTTGGTTCACATGAATTTGGTTACCTACTGGGAAGCATTATGGTTTTTTTCTCTATTCGGTTCCTTGTAACCCCCTAACGAATGGAGAGATTAAAATCAATAGAACTGGGCTTTTCGAACTGGAATACGCATGTATATTACACGAAGATTTGTTAACACGGAGATTCAGGGAAGGGGCCCAAGATTCTGCATTTCTAAGAAAGTCCCAGGTAATGCTGATGTTGCTGGTCTGTGGACTACTATTTGAGTAGCAAGAATATAGAGCAGCGATTTGTAAACTTACCTGTGCATTGGAATCACCTGGGGGATCTTAAATGTTGACATGTGTTCAGTCCCCCAGAGATTGTGATAATTGGGCTGCGGTGTGATCTAGACCTTGAAACTTTTAAGACACCAGGTGATTCTAATGTGCACGAGTTGGGACCCACTGCACTAGAGGAACTGATAAAATGAATAGCTGATCCCTACTAGGCTCATCAACGGTCCAATTAGCTTGAAAGTCAGGTTGAGGAAGAGTGTGGCATCCTCTGGGGAGGTGACTGTACAGCAGGCTCCTCCTGTGTTCTCAAAGCTGGCTGGGTGTCTGAGTCACTTGGGAGCTTGTTAAAATTTGGAAGTCAGAGCATCAACCCAAATTTACTGAATTTGAATCTCCGAAGGGTCCTGGGAAGGTGTGTTTTCAACAAGCTCCTCAAGGACTTGGGAACAGCCAGCCCAGCATGGGCATGGTGCTGCCTGAGCTGAACAGCCATCTCTCAGGGACCTTTTACAGGGGTCATGTGTTAGCTTCTCTAAGGCACCTACTGTTGCACTGCATTATATCTGTATCATTTGAAATAGAGTCTTAAAAAATTCCTATATATCTTAAAAAATATATATCTTATATATCTTCAAAAATTCCCAGGTGCAGCTCTTCGTCTCCTATAATAGCTGTTAGTGGCTGGCCACAGTGCATGGGACTGAAATTATTCCAGAACTCTGGGACCTACCCAGACATTGCTTCCCTGGTAGGATATTAGCGTCACCTTGGTCTGACCACAGCCCTTTACAGGCTTGGCTCTCAAGAATGTGCGTGGCTGGAGAGGGGTTCTACCTGGGAGTTACCTTTGCTGGCTTTGAGAGCGAAAGCTTCTAATCACTTTCTGTATTTAGAGATATATTACTATCTTCTTTCTGTCCCTTTACTTTTTGTCCCTGTCAGAGGTAGTCAGTGTTTAGAATGACTATCTCTGGCCTATTGAGTAGAATTGAGGAATCTTGGAGCTGGCAAGGGCTGTGGGTATTACCACTTCCCCAGGGCTTTGTTCTATGAAAACTGGCCTCCTTAACATTCCCTGGTGCATCTTAAACCTTTCTAGTCATATGATTTGGGCCATGTCATTCCTTCTTTCCTTCAAGAATCAGCTTCTCCTTATCTTCCTATTCGAATCCCTCCCATTCTTCAGTATTACTCCAATTCCTCTTTCTCTGTGAAGCCTGTCAGAGTGAGGCATGGGTAGGATCTGGTATTGGAAATGTAAGACGGACCATTGAATGACTAGCTAAAAACATCTGTATTTTTTTTCTGCTAAGCATAGAGCACTAGTGATTTGGGAAATGAGATGGTTAGAGCTATGCATGAGGAATACTGACAATACAAGTTAAGAAATGGGGGCTACTGAAAAAAATCCAGGTGAAAGATATAGAAGGCCTCTCTCAGGGTAGTAGTAATGGAGAAAAGGAAAGAAAAATGATTGCAATAAATATCCCATAAAAAGATAAGCAACTAGTTAGAGATGTTTAGTGGCTGACTCTTCCAAGTTCCTAAGAGATAATGCGCATGTGAAATTGCTTTTATAAACTGGAAAGTGCTATGTGAAGCTATGTATTGCTAGTAGCTCATTGCTCATCGGTTTATCCAAATCTTGGAAAACCTATTAAATTTAAGGATTATCAACAAAAGTTGGATAAAAACAGAAGCCATGTTATCTATCATATGATGACATGATATTTCATCAAAAGGAATGATCCGAATATCATATCCATCATATCTATAAATGTAATCCAAATTTTAAGTCTGAAAATTCTGCTTTGAAATGGCATACAAATGGAAATTTCTCATGAGTCATTCAATAGGACAGGCTGTTTATTTCTGCTGTTCTGTTCAAGCAACTCTCAAATCTCAGAAGTTTAAAAATACGTGTCTGTATCCCAGTGAAGTCATCATCTATGGCCTGGGACACCAATTTATGGTTTAGATCCAGGAAACAACTTGACTCACCTATTTCTCCATTGGGTATTTAATAAAACAATTCTTGACATAAACTTTTTTCAAATTGATGCCCATGTGTTATTTCCAATGGAGATGAGTACACCAGACTACCATTAAAATCTAATAAGTTTCTCTCAGAGCTAGAAGTATTATAAATGTTTTAAGGGACAGAAACCATGTCTTAATCCTCTTAGAATCCTTAGATCCCAGCCCAATATCTGGCAAGTGTAAATGATCAAGACATATTTATTAAATTACATGTAATTGCTGTAGGTTAAAAGCATCTACTTGCTAGTTAGGCACCAAAACATTCTTTTTAACACATTTATGCCTAAAATATACATGGAATACCTACCATGGGTTTAGGGCTTAGTTGCAACATTTCATGGAGACTGGTGAAAATTCAACTCGGAATGACCTAAACTTTTTTGAATCAATTGCTTTTTGTCATGGAAAGGCCAGGAATATGTTGGAGGGAAAAATGTGTGCTTTTCTTCTCCCAGTTCTTGCTTCTGTCAGCTTCATTCTCCCCAAAGGTGTCTCCTTGTTATGGAAATATGGCACCAGCAACTCCAGGCCTGTGTGCTATGAGCTTCACTTAGGAAAAAAAAAAACGTTCCTTCCAATTGTTCCAGCAACAGTCTCAGACTTACTTTCATAAGCTCTAATTAGCCAGGCTTGACTCATGGGCTTGTTCCTGAACCAATCTGTGTCTTCTAGGGATGTGAAAGTCACTCCTGGGTCTGAGAGACAGGGCTAACTTCACCCGAGGTGATTGAACTCAGCAGGGAGATAGTTGACACAAAAAATCCAGGTGCTGTTACTAAAAGGTAGACTAGATTCCAGACTGGCCAAAAAAATAAATGCACCAAGAGTGTTCATTTGAAAACAACCTCAGCCTCCAAGGAGCTTACGGTCTGGTGCAACACTTGAACTATTTATAGGCTTTGCTACAAAATTAACCCACTTGTATCTCATTCATATTCTAGAATAGAAATCAGACCTGAAAGTCTACTTTCATAGACTGTTCACATGCAAGGCACTTAATATATAACTTTGCATCAGAGACTCAATAGATGTTTGACCAAGTTTAAATTCAACTTATATCCATCCTATGCCCCCCCCACCTTTTTGTTTGACAATTGACATACATCACTGTATAAGTTGAAGGCGTACAGCATGATGGTTGATTTATGTATACTGTGAAATGATTACCCCAATGAGATCCATCTTCTCATATAGATACAATAAAAAGAAAAAGAAAACATTTTTTTCCTAGTGGTAAGGACTCTTAAGATTTCTTCTCAACAACTTTTCTATATGTCACATGTCAGAATTAGCTACAGTCACCGTGTTGTAATGTTACTTTCCTAGTACTTATTTATTTCATAACTGGAAGTTTGCACCTTTTGACCAATTTTCTTCCATTTTCCCTCCTTCCACACCTCTGCCTCCGGTAACCACAAGTCTGATCAATAAGCTTCTATGAGCTTATTTTTTAAATAGGTTCCACATATAAGTAAGTATTTAAACAATATTTGTCTTTCTCTGTCTGATTTATTTCATTTAGCATAATGCTTTCAAGTTCTATCTATGTTGTTGCACATAGTAGGATTTCCTCATTTTTATTTTTGTGGCTGAATAATATTCTATTATATATTATATATCACAACTTCTTTAATCCTTTCATCCATCGATGGACACTTAGGTTGTTTCCATGTCCTGGCTATTATAAATAATGCTACCGTGAACATAGAAGTGCAGGCATGTTATCTTTTTGAGTCAGAATTTTCATTTCCTTTGGATAAACTCCTAGAAGTGCAAATTGCTGGATCATATTGTAGTTCTAGTTTTAATTTTTTGAGGAAACACCATACTTTTGTTCATAGCGGTTTGCCAATTTATGATTCCACCGACACTGCACAAGGGTTTTCTTTTCTCCAAATTCATGATTGCATTTGTTATCGCTTATCTTTTTTGATGTTTGTCATTTTAATAGGCATGAGGTAATATCTCATTGTGGTTTATTGATATTGAGCATCTTTTGGCCTTTGGTATATCTTTGGATAAATGTGTATTCAGATCCTTTTCCCATTTTTAATTTTTTTTTTTTTTTTTGCTATTGAATTGTCAAATATATCAGATATATGGTGGGCAAATATTTTTTTCCCCATTCGATAGGTTGTCTTTTCACTTTGTTGATGGGTTTTTTTTGCAGCACAGAAGCTTTTTAGTTTGGTGTAGTCCAACATGTTTATTTCTTATTTTGTTACTTGTGCTTTAGGTGTTATATCCAAAAATTTATTACCAAGACCTGTGTCAAGGAGCGTTAGTCCTACATTTCTTCTAGGAGTTTCATAGTTTCAGGTCTTACATTTAAGTCTTTCATCCACTTTGGATTAATTTTTGTGAGTGGTATAAGATAGAGGTCTGGTTTTATTCTTTTATATGTGAATATTTATTATTCCAACATCATTTATCGAAGAGACTATCTTTTCTTCAGTGAGTATTCTTGGTTCTCCTGTCAAATATTAGTCAACTGTATATGCTTGGGTTTATTTCTTGGCTTTTCTCTTCTTGTGGTCTATTTGTCCATTTTTATTCCATATTATGCTGTTTCGATTACTGTAGCTTTGTAGTATAGCTTGAAATCAGAAAGCGTGATGCCTACTGCTTTGTTCTTCTTTCTCAGGATTTTTTTGGCTATTTGAAGTCTTTGTGGTTCCATATAAATTTTAGGAGTGTTTATTTTACTGTAAAAAAGTCTGTTGAAATCTGGATAGGGACTGCATTGAATCTATAGATGGCTTTTGATAGTAATGAGATTTTAACAATATTAATTTTTCCAGTCTATGAACACGGGATCCCTTTCCCTTTATTTGCGTCTTCTTTGATTTCTTTTATCAATGTCTTGTAGTTACAGAGCAGCGATCTCTCACTTCCTTAGTTAAATTTATTAAGTATTTTGTTTTTGATGCTATTGTGAGTGGGATCTTTTTTTTTTTTAATTTCTTTTTCAGAAAATTATTGTTAGCGCATAGAAACACTACTGATTTTTGTACATTGATTTTGCATTCTGCAACTTTACTGAACTCATTGATTATATCTAACAGTTTTTTTGCTTTAGTCTTTAGGAATTTTTATATATAAAAGCATGTTATCTGCAAATAGAGACAATTTTACTTCTTTCAGTTCTGATATCTTTTTTTTTCCGTGCCTGATTGCTCCAGCTAGGACTTCTAGTACTACACTGACTAGGAGTGCTGAGAGTGACATCTGCTCTAATCTTAACCCATCCCATCCTCAATTAAATGATGGACCTTAGTCTTTAATTAGAAATCAATAGCGCCTTCTTAAAAACTGTGTACAAATACACGCATTCCTAAGGCATATTTTCCATGGCGATCATTCCTTAGAGCATAATCCCTGCTGGTTATGTAAGATTTGGTCTATGTGCCTGTCAAGGCACACTGGGCCTTTGAAA
>NW_011888827.1:7790046-7801273 GCF_000151845.1 Pteropus vampyrus
AGTGCCTTAGGCTGGGAATCCAAGAAGCACAGTGGGAGACATGATTCCAGTGTAAGTAAATTCTTGAGTGAGTTCTCTCAGGTGTGGCATTCAAAGGACTCAGAGAAGCAGGAGAGGACTGCAGAAGAACCTGGGCAAGGATGTGGGAGTCTAGCTTTCATGTGACAGTAAAGGCTCTGGAGCATGAGTAGCACCTTAGAGATGCCCCAGGAGAGACGTAAGGGAACCAGACTTTAATACTCTATAATATTCGGTCAGCGGTTGCAGTCTTCTCCCCCTCCTTTTTGGGGGACTGTGCCTTGAGTAACCTCTAAGGCATTTCTGGGGAAGTGGTTCCAGTTGATAAGGATCAGTCTTAAGGGAAGGTTGGCAGTCATCACTGGCAGCCAACATTCACATTTGGGGGCTGGGCTAGTGCACCAGCCTGTAAAGGGCACCTGGGCAAGGCACCGACACCTTCTGCTGTTATAATGGTAAATTGTAAATGTGTGGATGCTGACGACAGTCTGGTAGTAGTTGCATTGATAGGGGACACATTTTGAACACACACACATGCACACATATTTGCGGCTATATCTTGCTGTGGGAGATTATAGGGTTGTCTGCCTCACTATGGTACATGATTGGCAGTGTTGTGTATAAATTATTATTTCATCAGGAACAATGAAATCATTGCCATAATGCAACAAAAATGCTTTCCCCTTGGAATGCTAGTAAGACATCCCAAAGATTTTCAAAATAGTCCTGTCTTTTAAAGGAGGTTTAGGTTGAAACTTACTGTTTTCTGAGTTTAAAGTCAATATGACTATAGGAAACAATAAAGGTTATAATGGACCCTTAGATTTCACGTTACAGTTTGTCATTGCCTTTTCTGAGCAGACAATGCAAGGAAGAAGGGCGGTTCATAGTTGTCATCTAAGGCCAACTCCACTTAATTAACAGAAGTACATCAATGTGTAAAAATGCAGCTCCTAAGGCAAACTGAAGAAAATGCATTTCATTTACAGGAAAAGATTAAATTGGGCAATAGTGGAAACAGAGCCAGGAAATAGAAGTAGAACTCTTTGATAAAGAATTCTAAATTAGCCCATGCCAGACTTCGGGACTTTGGGATACATAGTTTTCTGCGTTTGCTTTGGCTCTTTCTTACTACGTTAATGGGAACATCCAGAGATCTTCTTTAGCAGATTAAGCAGGTTTTTAAAACGGGGTTTAGCATCAGGTTATAGTGTCTGTAGAGGACTGTGGACAGGAGATTAGGGAGTGAAGACTAATCTCTGCTGTTTTGGGGCTGGGGGCAGATTTTGGATTGCCTTTGGGATAAAGCTGCTCACATTTGTAATTACTTTGGGGGAGGGGGCTATTCTGATCATTCTAAATTAGAAAGAAGCTTGAATGACATAATAAAGGCTATCGATTTTCACTTACAAAAAGTTATGTCAAAGACTGCTAACCTGGGTTTTCTACCTTAAGTGGCAGGGGGTCTTTTGGAGTGGCTGAGGCATCATTGTCATATTCATACGTCAAGGATGAAACTTAAGGAAGTAAAAAGTTTACTTTTATAAAGGAAAATACCTCTACCATTCCTATACTTATAACCCAACTGCCTCATGATAAAGTCTTTCGTGGATTACAGAGGCAAGCCAGGACCGAACCCGCTCACACCTTTCACACAGTGAGTTTGTTTCTCCTCTTGTATAAATGCTGGGCAGTGCAAACGTGAGAAGGCAACATATAAGCTAATGTTCCAGCGAAGACATGGACTGGAGGTGAGCAGGGACAGACAGAAGCCGGCCACAGTCATGGGCTGGCTTTAAGCTTGATCACTAAGTGGAGTCATAATTTGCATCCCCATCCCAACCCCTAACAAAGAGAAAAGATCTTCTTTTAAAAATGTATTTTCTACAGTGAATTTCTGTTATAATTTAATATTAAATTTATTGAGGTAACATCAGTTAATAGCATTTTATAAGTTTCAAGTATATAATAATTCTATATTCTATCCATATACTCTATTGAGTGCTTGCCACCCAAAGTCAAATTTCCTACTGTTACCATGTTTGACTCCCTTGTATTTTGCTTGAGATCAAACAACTTGCTAATGGGAGGCAGACCCAGGGCCTCACTACTTGCCTCTCCCCACTACCACCCACTTCCCAGGGCTTTCTACTACACTTGGAATCAGAAGATCTGACCCATGGCTAGTGCCAAAGGAAAACCAGAGCTGGACAGTAGTTTAAAGCAATAAAAATGGAACTATGGCAATAGCGGAAAAGAGACCTCAGTCTAGTACTGGGCTCAGTTCTGAATACAGCATGGACAGATGAATTTATAGCCAAGGAGCAGGGTGGGGATCGGTGGATGGATCATTACTAAGAGGAAAGAAACATCAAGGGTAAGAGGAGATTCTGACTAAACTGACTTGGTGAGATTGTTGCTGAAGGTAGTTGGGGTGGGGGTGGTGATCAGATATCGCATGAAGGATGATGGGAGGGAAATGTGATCAGATATCAAGTGTGGGAGATTATGGTTAAACCAACTTGATGGAATTTTTGCTAAAACGGGACTCTTCAAGGCTGGAGATGAAAGCCAAAGTTCAGGCCTAGTCAAGCAGAGGGCTCAGAGGAGCCTAACTAAGTTTGGTCAAGAGGAGAATCCTTGCCACTATGCAACCCATCTCTATAAAGTCCCTTAATCACTTTCAGATTCTCATCCAGAAGTGGAGATCATACTATCTCTTTTACCTACCTCATTGGGACAGATAGGAGATACGCAGAGACTTTGGAAGCCATAAGCCATTATTTAAATACAACAGGTAATTGAATAACATCATTTTGTACAATGTCATTTTGTTATAGCATTGATGAGATGCCGTAGGAACTTAATTCTTGCTTATGTCAGTCAGCCTATGGTAAAACTGGTTTCATTGTAAGTCACTTCACTTAAAGTCACAGAACCTATTGAGGATGTTAAGTGAGGACTTACGGTATGACAGGGGTCCCCAACTCCCAGGTCATGGACCAGTACTGGTCGGGAACAGGGCCACACAGCAGGTGAGTGGTGAGTGAGTGAGTGAAGCTTCATCTGTATTTGCAGCTGTTCCCTAGCTCTAGCATCACCACCTCAGCTCCACCTCAGATCATCAGGTATTAGATTCTCCTAGAAGCACCAGTCTCTGGTGCCAAAAACGTTAGGGACCGCTGCTGTATGAGGATACTTAAGAACTGATTTCCATGGTACCATGCTGCCTTCTAGACTTCTGAAAAATTCTCCCTCCGCCAGGTTTCTCATCCCGATAACATTCCTGTCCGTGGTGGCTCTAAGTGGAGAGGATAAAACTGGTTCTTCCTGATGATTTAGAATGAAACTGTTTGGAAACAGTCTTGGCCCTGCTGAGAAAAGTTTTCTCTTTTTAGAGATTCAGGTGTTTATTTAATGATGCATCGAAGACACTTTTTGAAGCATATGAAGACTTTTGGATTATAAAAAGTCAGCCCGAGAAACATTTTTTCAGCAATCAGCTTTCAATTCTTATGCAATTCTTGTAAGAAAACCTGAAAACATTGCAATGGACCAACATTTCTCTATGGTTTTCCCTGGCAAGGATTCAAGGAAGGAGCAGCACTGTGAGATTCATGTGTGCTAGGAAATAGGGTCAGGCTCCTAGATTATGGCTTCCTTTCCCTCCTGAAAAGGTAAGTAACCAAAAAACGAAAAACCCCGAACACAACCAACAAAAAAACCCCAAAAGAAGAACGGTGGCCCCGAACAACGGGGTAAGGGCCGCCAAAAAGCAAGGGGGAAAAGGAAGAAAGAGTGTTGGAGAGAACAGGGAGACTTTTTAACTGGCTCACTGGGTTTCCCTTTTCCCTTCGGCTGCTAGAGAGCTCAGAGCCAAATATGTGGCTCTGATTTGGCCTTTATCCATAAAATTCTCAAAGGGGACTTTTATTATTTGTTTCTTGGCATACATATCAGGCTCCATCTATATCCCTACGCTTGCTTTTCTATCTTTTCTTCTGTTTTATCCTGTCTTATATTTTATAACATAAATCTTTGGAACAATGTGGGGTATAGGTCATAACAACTGTGAGTTTGGGCTGGCCATTCCTCCTTTCTGATTAGAAATTGGCTGGAATAAATAAAATAAATTAGGAAGATGGTACTAATACAGTAGATAGCCTGAGAATACCACTCTCAGGGGCTAAGGAGTATGGAGTGAGCCAAGGGCAGAAGAACAAAACCAATCTAGGGACAAGACTCAGAGAATGTTAGTGCTGAAAGGGAATCTGGTGATCTCAGAGTCTTAACCATTTATTTTACAGATAAGGAAACAGAAATCTGTTTGCCAAAACTGTTGCCAAAACTCATATAACCGGTATCAGCAATTCTAGACCTCAGTACAGGTTTGTGTATATGGCAGGACCTTTACCCCTTTTCTTCTTCAGTCAAGGTGGGCAGGAGATCAGTTAGCATAATAATACAGCAATATTATTAGGGACCTGTCTTATACAGTAAGGAGCTAAGAGCCTTCAACGCAGGGAAAGCTCAGCATGGCCCCTGTGGGGACTAGTCTGGAAAGGAAGATGAGTGGAAAGTCAGGAGAAGGGCTTTCAGGTCACTTATTGGGCAGACTCCCCAATCCTGACCCAGTGGATACCTGGAAGGAGCAGAAAATGAATGTTTGTTTCACCATCTGTGCTTACTTTGCTCTTTATTGGTGATGAGTAACTCTGGAACTTTCTGGAGATGAGCTGAGCCTGTAAGCCTTATTGGCCATTGCAGGACATAGTGGTCAAGGTCACTCTAGCTGATCCCCCTCTCTCAGTGACTCAGCTGTGTGTGTTCCTTACGGGCACTGGCTTGGCTTTTGAAAGCCAATCCAATCTGTTGATGCCACTTTGAAGTTTGGGTCTAGCCTCCCTGATATAATAAATCCCATTAGCTTGGGGTCATCTGGACATTTAATTAATATCCAGGCACACCTTGGAGATACTGTGGATTCAGTTGTAGTCCATGGTAATAAAGTGAGTATTGCAATAAAGGGTATTGCAATAAAGTGAGTTGTAGTTTTTTTGCCGGTGGAGGATCTTGCCTTTGGTTTGTAAAAACAAACAAAGAAACACACACATGTGAAGCATAATAAAATGAGGTATGTCTGTGCTTTTCTATTATATTCATGAAAACAAAACCCATTATCTGAGAAGACTTTACAGAGAAGATGAGACTTCTGGAGGACTGAGTGAAATTGGCATAATTGATAGAGAGAAAACATTATTTTTAGCATTAACGATTACCACCAACTACCATGTAAAAGCATCTTTCTGTAATTAATACATTTGGAGACAGAGTCCTCGGTTCCAGTGACTTTTCAGTAGAAATGTCAAATCAACTTTGTCATTTTCCTCCTGATGCGCAGCATCTCTAATTGCTAAGTATTTTGGAGCTGAAAATGACATCTTTTTTGGAATGCAACTGTAAAGATGATTTTGATGAAATTCCAATGTTGCTTAGCCTCTATGACTAGCCTCTCATTTAAGAAGCTTGACTACGTTTCAAGCTGAAGTGGCAACAGAAGTCAGAGAGAGTAAAGCAGCCTGCACTAACCCAAGATCTTTATCAAGTGGCCGTTGAACTTGATGTTGCTAGTGCTGCATTATCTCAGAGAGGAGATTCCTGGAGAATTTAAGACATTGCTGACAACATTCTTTATTTGCATCTTTCATATTCTAAAAGCACGGGAGAGCTGTTTTTTGGTATAGTGGCCAAAGAGGTAACTGACCAATACAAAAAGTAGACTGACTTTAGCTTCAAATGCTGCCGGCTCGCTCATTTAGAATCTACAGAATAAATGACCTAAAGAACAAAATCACACAGAAGGTAGAATTTACCCAATCTTGCATTTTTATTTACATGGGAGATTTTATGTTTTATTTCTAAATAGGAGAGTGTTTTCAGCACAAATGGTGTGACCTATCTATAGGTTGTCCTGGAAATGAAATCCCCAAAGGTGAGCTGTCTCCAGTAGAAAGAGAGCTTCCATCCGATTGTTAGAAAGCATCTTGGGGATGCCAACTCCTTAGGGGTTGCCTTTAATCCTGCCTGAACCACAGAGAAGATTAATGCCATTGGAAATGGAAATGGTTTCATTTGATGCATTTCTGAAGCTTTGTTTTGTTAGCATTCTTGGTGAACCTTTTAGATAAAAAGCTCTTAGTGGGGAAACAGAAAAGCCGTTATTATGTTACCTCGACACCTTTCTTCCTTTTCTGTTTCAATTTAGAGATTTAAAATGCACTCTCGTTTCCACCCCTTGGTTGTTTCTCTTTTATTCTTGCTAAAAGGAATAGCTGTTTAGAAGGTAAGGAATAAATCAATGGGTGATTTCTTTTCTTAAACATTTGACAGTTTCCTTAATGTAGATAAGAAATGGATTTTTTTTTTTTTAAAAGAAATATGTCGAGTGTGGTTTTACTTTTGAGTTTGAGATAAAGTATAGGGTAGCTCATCTCAATAATAGAGGAGAAAATTTATTTGATTTCAGACATGGAAGTTTTAGAAATAATTTAATCAAATTGTTATTTTTTTTTTTTATAGATGAGCAGTGTGAGACTTAGAAAGGCAAAGTATCTTCTCCAAAGTCACACAGTTAGATGGTCGTGGTGCTGCGTTCATTCCTCACCAAGCCTTTCATCCACTGGCTCATGCACATAAATCGTAAATATTCACGGTTGGTTGTGGTCATAGTCCTGTTCCTTCCCTCCTTGCCATTCCCTCAGCCTCCTTTACCTATTCCCGACCTTCTCACTCTGTTCCCATCTCTATCTGTTTCTGTAATCTATATCTGGAATCTCTCGGCCCCAAATCTTGCCTCTGATATTTGGGGCATCCTCTCTGGTCTGGCAAATTTGGTACTTGCCTCGCCCGCTGATTCTGTGCCCGCGTTGCCTCTCATTGGGGCACTTCACTCCAATTCTAGCCCTAAACCTAACCTAGACCTCCCAGCTACAGTATTCGACTCCAGTCCTGGGCTCCTCCCATGATCCCATTTGCTTTGGTTGGAACACATTTAATTGGTAGCCTTTGAGGCTTTTCAGCCTACAGAAGACATTTTCTTCTCTCTCCCTCCCATGTTTTGGCTTTGTTATGACTTGCCATTTCTTCTTTGGAAATTTGATGAAAAGGGGCTGTGAGCAGGGCTATTCTGAGAGAAAAATCATGTTAAGAGCTGCTAATGTGTTCGTGTTAGAATCTTCCCTGCAAATGTGCAATTTTAAAGACCTTCTGAAAATTCCTTTACCCCAAAGAGTGACGGTGATGAAAATTTCAGGCAATGCAGAGAGTTAGGGAAGTAAATGGGTCTGTTCAGTTTGAGTCATCGCCACCTTCTTACATCACACTTCACACAACTCTGCCCTCAACCTCAGGACTCACTCATCTTGGTTAAAGAGCGTTGAACCTACAGTGGCAAGACCCGGATGTGAACTTCACCTCTGCTCCTGGCTTGCAGCATAGCCTCCGGCAGGCATCTAAGCCCCTCTGAGTGTTCATTTTTACATTCGTGAAATGGAGATAAAAGTATTTGCCTTTTGCCCTCATGAAAGGGTGGTTGAGAAGATGAAATAGATCTAGTCCCTTCATCACTGGACTCCTAACACGGGAGGCTCTGGTCTCTTCTTTCCTGGCCACTCCTCCTTAGTCCTCCCTCCCAGTTTTCTTTCTCTGACTGCTTTTTTACATACAGTATGCTTCGATAATCGGCACTCAAGAGAGGCCTGATCATACAAAGGGGTCAGCCACATGAAGATCTGGGGCAGTGTTCTGGGAACACGGAGTAGAAAGTAAAAGGTTGCAAGGTAGGACAAAGCTTGGCGTGTCACAGGGCCATCAAGGTGAACAATATGACAGAATACACGAGTGATACAGTAAGTGACAGGAGACGAGTTTAATGAGGGAAGCAGGAGCCTGATCATGTTGGATATTGGATGTGATGGGAAGGATTTAGATTTTACCATGAAAGTAATGGGAAATCTACTGAGGGGAGTTATCTACTGTGATTTAAGTTCTAGAAAAATCTCTTTTCCCTCTTGTTTCTACCTGGTGAGATCATATTTATATTTCAAGTTCATCTTTAGATCATACTTCACTCAGCTCTCACTTATATCCTCTTAGATTCCCGTGAGATTTTGTTCAAACCTCTATTTCAGCCGATACTACTCTGAGTTCTCCAAAGAAATAGAACAAATAGATTATCCTATTATAGGAATTGGAGACCAAGAAGTCTGATGATCTGTCTGCAAGATGGAGAATCAGAAAAGCCAGTGGTGAATTCAGTCTGAGTCTGAAGGCCTGACGACCAGAAATGCCAATGTCCAAAGCAGAACATGGATGTTCCAACTCAGGCAGAGAGAAAATTTGCCCCTCCTCTGTCTTTTTGTTCTATTTGGGCCCTCAGTGCAGAGGATGATGCTCACCTCCACTGGTGAAGGTAATCTTCTTTCCTCAATCTACCAATTTAAATGCTAATCTCTTCTGGAAATGCCCTCATGGGCACACCCAGAAATGATGTATTACTAGCTCTCGGGGTCCCTTAGCCCAGTCAAGTTGACACACAAAATTAACCGCTACACAGCCATTAATGATGCTGCCTTATAGTAGTCTCTCTGACTCCTTATGCTGAATTTTAAAATCCTTGAGAGAAGTGACTTTTAGTAGGACTCTGGAAATGTTTCTAGCTGATGAGATAATTCATCCCGTGGTGCTTTGCAAACCAAAAGGTCTATATTCTAGTTGGAGATCAAGAACTTTCAGAGAAGTCTCATGAATGTATGCAAGTGAGATATCTTTGACTTTTTTCTCTAAGGACAAAATCAAGGGTACAATTAAGATTATTATTCATTCGGCAAACATTTATTTGAACTCCTGCTCTGTATCTCTCTTCCTGGCAATACAAAGATGAGTGAATAATCTGTTCTCTTTTTTCTACTCATTGAATTCTAGAACCTCAGTCAACTGGAGAAGATACATTTCAGGGCTGTAAATAAAGTTTGAGCACCATATAATGAGATACACGAAAATCTAAGTTCCTTAAAAAGAGCTCCCCCAACTCTTTGAATAATCTCAGGACAGCAAGGTCAAATAAAAATGTATTACAAAATTCATAGGCCCATGTACAGTATATTGATTTCCTGATAAAGATTTACGATGATGGGTAGGAAAGAGGTACTTATGTATTAGTTCATTGCCCAATCAATGCATGAAGATTTATCATAATGTCCAGATACCATCTCTTCATGTTCAGATCTATAAACTATTTCTTCATGTTCTTTAGTGCCAAATGAACCATTCCTGGCAAATTTCATAACTCCCACTGAGAGGAAAATTCAATGTGGTTATTACTCACAATGCCTTCTTTAAAACCTGATTGTATTGAAACAATGTGGACCTTCTGGCCTATGTGGTTCCCTAATTCTGCTTATTTAATGTTAATTATTTCATCACTCATGACACTGCATCATCCATGATGTTTTTCCTGTGAATATTGGCTTCCAATGACTCTCTTGAAGATTGTCATTGTGTTTTATTGATGATGGCCACCAATGCAAAACTTACCCAGGGTATTCAGGAAAATGTGAATAGTAATTCATTTTCCAGTCATTTTCTACTCATTTTTCAGAATTATTAGAGCATAAACATAGGACAGTATAACTTGTAATTCAGTCTTCTTTTGAACTCTTTAGGCTATAATCACTGCATTCCTAGAATATGATCTCTCAGTGCTGACTATGTCCCAGCCTTCCACACAGCTCCACCAGTGGAGAGGGTGAGTGAGGGACCATTAGTAGACTGAAAGGAGTGGTCCTATTCATGCAAGAAATGACCACTTCTTGTTTGGCATGACTTTGGACTGATCAAAAAGTATTCAACATCACTCCATCTATCAGAAGCAAAAGAGAACATCATTTGGAGGGGCCTATAGAATTTGTGGGGTGATACTTTCCAAAGCCCTCAGAGGGAACAGGAATAGCCATTCCCAGTAGACCGCCTGTCATGTGTCATGGAGTCTGCAGAAAAGGTAGGATGAGTGCCCTGGTTACCTGCAGTAAGGGATGCTAATGGTAAAGGATGCCTGCCATCATCCCCACTACCCTTGGGTACTGTAGACTGGAGGTGGCACCACTGTTAGAATAGCCAACAGACACTGGGCCCACATACCTAGTTCAAGCCCAAGAGTTGGAGTGAATCATTGGGTAGCTCAGAGCCCTAAATTTATCCCTTGTTTCACGTGAGTGAGTTACCCTAAATTAGCATGTCGGCACAATTCTAGTGGCTCAGCTATTCCCATGAAAAAAAAACTATCATGCCAATCAGCAGGACTGGTCTGCTTTCTAGTCCCTCGTACTGTAACTGGAGCCCAGCCTTTGACCCTATGGGTATGAGTTACATAGTTCCTTAGGGTATCTGGTCAACCTCAAGTGAGGGTAGAGAGTACAAGAAGACTCTGAAGGGGGATAATGTGGATCTCAGTTTGAGCTCAGGGCTCCCTGCTTGGGCTGCCTTTGCAGGCCCATGACAATTCTAGGCATTTGAATGGGGCTTAGGAAATTTGAGAAAGAGACTCTGTGCAGGCTCCTGGGTGGAGTCCTTGCTTGTCAATGTAAGCAGCACTCTCTGAGAGCTGTCTCAGCCCTCCAGTGTTTCACTTAATATGTAGAACTGAGGATCTCAGCCCTGACTGCGTGTGACCATCACCGGGAAAGCCTATAAAACTAGCCTGGGAACTGCCCCTAGACATTCTGATAGCATTGATCTGGGATCTGTGAGGCCTGAGCATCAGAATATTTTAAAAGCTCTTCAGATAATTCTAATGTGTATCTAGATTTAAAAAATCAATAATAAAGACAAAGTCTCATATATTATCTTAGAAGTACCTCTGGGGGCGGGGGGCAGGTGGCAGGTGGGACTGCCTTGACAGAATGAGAGGAACTCTGCTTTTTGGGGAGGAAGAACTTCTCCACACTCAAAAATGGTCCTTATAAATATTTGCCGAGGAAGAGGATGGCCGGCCCAGTTCAGTTATGTTTAATAAATAATTGTTGCAAATCTCCTATGGAGCAGATATTTTTGTCAGCTGTTGGCAATTCTAAAATGACAAAAACAGGTTCCCTTGCCTGAGTAGTTAAAATTGTAGGGGGCGTAGCAGGCACATGAACAAGCCATTTCTATG
>NW_011888827.1:7801323-7806032 GCF_000151845.1 Pteropus vampyrus
CCTTCCACACAGCTCCACCAGTGGAGAGGGTGAGTGAGGGACCATTAGTAGACTGAAAGGAGTGGTCCTATTCATGCAAGAAATGACCACTTCTTGTTTGGCATGACTTTGGACTGATCAAAAAGTATTCAACATCACTCCATCTATCAGAAGCAAAAGAGAACATCATTTGAAGGGGCCTATAGAATTTGTGGGGTGATACTTTCCAAAGCCCTCAGAGGGAACAGGAATAGCCATTCCCAGTAGACCGCCTGTCATGTGTCATGGAGTCTGCAGAAAAGGTAGGATGAGTGCCCTGGTTACCTGCAGTAAGGGATGCTAATGGTAAAGGATGCCTGCCATCATCCCCACTACCCTTGGGTACTGTAGACTGGAGGTGGCACCACTGTTAGAATAGCCAACAGACACTGGGCCCACATACCTAGTTCAAGCCCAAGAGTTGGAGTGAATCATTGGGTAGCTCAGAGCCCTAAATTTATCCCTTGTTTCACGTGAGTGAGTTACCCTAAATTAGCATGTCGGCACAATTCTAGTGGCTCAGCTATTCCCATGAAAAAAAAACTATCATGCCAATCAGCAGGACTGGTCTGCTTTCTAGTCCCTCGTACTGTAACTGGAGCCCAGCCTTTGACCCTATGGGTATGAGTTACATAGTTCCTTAGGGTATCTGGTCAACCTCAAGTGAGGGTAGAGAGTACAAGAAGACTCTGAAGGGGGATAATGTGGATCTCAGTTTGAGCTCAGGGCTCCCTGCTTGGGCTGCCTTTGCAGGCCCATGACAATTCTAGGCATTTGAATGGGGCTTAGGAAATTTGAGAAAGAGACTCTGTGCAGGCTCCTGGGTGGAGTCCTTGCTTGTCAATGTAAGCAGCACTCTCTGAGAGCTGTCTCAGCCCTCCAGTGTTTCACTTAATATGTAGAACTGAGGATCTCAGCCCTGACTGCGTGTGACCATCACCGGGAAAGCCTATAAAACTAGCCTGGGAACTGCCCCTAGACATTCTGATAGCATTGATCTGGGATCTGTGAGGCCTGAGCATCAGAATATTTTAAAAGCTCTTCAGATAATTCTAATGTGTATCTAGATTTAAAAAATCAATAATAAAGACAAAGTCTCATATATTATCTTAGAAGTACCTCTGGGGGCGGGGGGCAGGTGGCAGGTGGGACTGCCTTGACAGAATGAGAGGAACTCTGCTTTTTGGGGAGGAAGAACTTCTCCACACTCAAAAATGGTCCTTATAAATATTTGCCGAGGAAGAGGATGGCCGGCCCAGTTCAGTTATGTTTAATAAATAATTGTTGCAAATCTCCTATGGAGCAGATATTTTTGTCAGCTGTTGGCAATTCTAAAATGACAAAAACAGGTTCCCTTGCCTGAGTAGTTAAAATTGTAGGGGGCGTAGCAGGCACATGAACAAGCCATTTCTATGTGACAGAGGTAAGAGAGGGGTGGTAAGAGACCTTAACTTAGTTTGGGGGCTTGGCATTGAAGGATGACCAGGACGTTGCTAGAGGAAGAAGTATGGTTCTCTAGACACCCATTTCCCCACTGTCGAAGGCAGATACCTGGCGAAGCCAGAGTGTACATTGTGGGGGAGCGGTGGAGAGATGTGAGGCTGGAGAGGGGTGTGGGGTTGTGGAGGGTGGTGACTGCTGTGCTAAGGGCTTAGACTGCACCTTAGCCGATAGAGTCAAGTTGTTGAATGATTTTTGTTGACTAGAGCACCGTGGTCTAGATGGATGGGATGGGGAGCTATGTAACAGGATTTGAGGGGGACAATCTGGAAGCAGAGAGACGGAGGAGAAGACACATGCTAAAATCCAGATGAGGAATGAAGAGGACAGACAGTTTGAGGGACTTCTTGGGACACACCCCTCAGGGCTCAGTGTGTGGCTGGTTGGGTGCTGAGGGAGAGGAGAGAGAAGAGTCTAGGAGGGCCAGGGTTTAGCTTGTATGACAGGGTTTGTGGTGCTACAGGGAGCACAGCTAGAGGAACAGCTTCTAGACCTGTGGTATTTGAAGTACTCACAAGACTTTCAATTTCTTTCTAAACAGACCTTCAATCAGCGGCTGTGGCGTTTGGGAAAGGGATGGTAATTGAAGGTTCAATCCTTTGACTCCTATGGCTCTTAGACTCAGTTGTTAGTGAGGAAATTAAGAGTGAGAGATCCATTTCCTGAGAGAAATTTTTTTTCCCCATTAAATTTCTCAGTACAAAATGAAGAATAATTCACCTCACAGTTCTTTGTAAGCTCTCATCATACTATTCTGGTTAATCCGAGACAAAGATTTTTCTTTTAGTTCCACCCACCTGTGTGAATTGTTTCCAAATACTATTTCTGAGAGAAACATAGCACGGAAGTCAATTTAGTACCTTAAAACTCTTTAGTATTTTCATTAGCAAATGGGAAATTCTGCTTCTTGCCTGAGATGATTCCTTTAAGTTCCTGAAAGCATAATAATTTTGCACGTTACATCAGGAGGTAATTCTTGGTGAAAATGCCAAGTACCCATCCTTTCCCCATTGAAATGTTACTGAATTGTTCTCAGCAGATCACACATAACTCAGTGTGGAAAGGAAATGAATTAATTTGTGCTATGGCAATATATCAAAAGAAAAATCATCTTTAATTTAAAAAGATAAGTATGACATAGAAGGGTTTTACTAAAATCACATCCAGATATATATTTGCTTTTAAACAGAACTAAAAAAAGAAGTATTATTGCAGAAGTAGAGACAGAGAATGTAAAATCTGTCACAGTGAAAAAGATACAGGGCAAACTGAAACTCAGAGAAGACAAAGTAAGAATGTCACCCTTGATACAAATGTAATAACCGCCGTTCATATAAGGCGGTATATTAGTTACTCAGGAGTGATGAGAAGCCACCCGGGAATAGAGCCCCTCCCCATCAGCTGCAGGTAGCATTGTGTCTTGGTTGCAGCCATTGGTATCTCTCATTCAATTCTTTGCCTGTTTTGTATCACATCTGGTTGTTTATAATCTTTATTAATTTGTAAGAGCTCTTTTCATATTAGGAGTATCAAACCCTTGATAGATATAAGGACACATATATGTGTGTGTGTGTATAAATATGGTTAATTATAAATATAGTATATGTACTATAAATATAGTAAATAATTACATTTTTATGTCATTTGCTGCCAGGAATTATGTATGGGCAGTAAAATATGACATGTCTGTTCTTTTCTTTTATGGCTTTTAGTGCTTTTGAATGTTGAGGAAGGTCCTCCCATCCTATAGTGTTTCCTAGGATTTGATAGGTCTTCTTTTAAAAAAAATATTTAAAAAATATTTTTATAGCTATGTAGTACACATACAGAAAAATGTACATATCATACATGTAAACTCTATGAATTATTTCTAGTTAGCTTTTTAGAAGTTTTTAAAAATAACTTTAAAATATTTAACAAACGTATAATACACTTATCATATAATTTACCCATTAAAGTGTACCATTTGATAGTTTAATATATGTATAGAGTTATGTAACCATCACTACAATCAGTTTTAGAACTTTTTTCTGCATCCCAAAGAGAAACCCCTTACTCCTTAGCAATCACTCCCCATTTCCCACCAATCCATCCGCCTCTGGCAACCACTAATTTATTTTCTGTCTCTGTAGAATTTTCCATTCAGTCTAGATTTTTCATCCATCTGGAATTTATTTTTGTATATGGCACAGAGTTCTAACTTACATCAAATGGAAGAAAATTGTCAATTGTCAATAGTAGTCTAATTGAGTGAACAGATAAATAGCCCAGAGAATTACAGGAATTCAGAAACAGGAGCAACCGCTTAGGAGTGCATAGTCAGAGAAGGCTACATGGAGCAGATGGAGTCGAAACATCAGTGTGATTTGGAAAGATCGAAGAGGAAAGGACAGAAGAAGAGTGGCAAGAGGAAAGATGCAGAAAACCCACCACGAGCACAGAATACATTAAGGTCAGTCTCTGAAGTAGTTAATATGTGTAAGAAATAATGACCTGTAAGCCTGGAAGAGAAAAAAAAAGTAGATCTATTTAAGAATTTATTGTGTACTTGGAGAAATAGTAAGAGTATTCAATGTCTGTTATTTTTGTCTTAAAGATTTAGGGCTAGTCTTAAGAGAAATAAGTAAGTCATCCATTCCACATCCAGCTCGATAGTTTTTGTATGAAATAGCAGATCAGGCTGGAACACCTATTGGTGGAGGAGCGTTTACTGGGACAGACGGTGAAATGGAATGGGTAGGCAGCCTTGAGGCTTGTGTAAGTCCCAGATAGGATGCAAAGGCCTTTCCTCCTGCTTGTGGAAATGCAAATTCCACCTGTCCTTCTAGGGGACTTTTAAATGTCATCTGTAGCATAAGCCCCCTCAGAGTCTTCCCAGTATCAAGTGTGCTCTTTTCCCTGTGGGCCCTTACCTTTCCTCCAACACCCACTATGGTGCTTTCATTCAACACATGTCATTCAGCACCTAGCCCCTACTGTGTGTCAAGCACTGCTGGTTGTTGTCTAGCCCTTACTGTGTGTCAAGCACTGCTGGTTGTTGAAGCAATGGTGATGAGCGAGACCGGCCAGCTTCCTGCTCCCGTAGACCCCCCAGTTGGTGTTCTCGCTCTTACTCCTGGGGATAGCTGGAGGGTTGGGGACAGCCAGAGGGTTGCTTTATCTTGGTTGCTCCTGCAGGTTCTTCTGCAGAC